>NC_091239.1:10886777-10908249 GCF_040958095.1 Procambarus clarkii | reverse complement strand
ATATATACCGACGTACAATGAAATTAGAACGTAGAAATCGGCGTTATTGAGTTGGACAAACCGGAAAACTATTTTTGACGTGTTGGAAAGACGAACTAAACTAACCTAATCTTGTTGACTAGACCACACACTAGAAAGTGAAGGGACGACGACGTTTCGGTCCGTGCTGGATCATTCACAATCGACTTGAGACTGTTCCAGGACGGATAAAAACGTCGTTGTCCCTTCACTTTCTAATGTGTGGTTTGGTCAACATATTTCAGCCACGTTATTGTGACTCTTCGCCTGCATAACCTGATCTTCCTAGGCCTAATTCGCGAGGTCTGAGGCCTAATATAGTACATATGTGTGCTATACTAGGCCTAGGAATATTTAAGTTTGATTTTTAGCAATTTTTTTTGTTATAGAATTCCTTTCTAGTCATTATACTACTTTCTAAAAGCTCTGTACGTACGAATTCTTGACTATTATCGATTGTCACATTAGGTACTGTCTAAACAGAAGGATGGGTTGCATAAATTTATAGATGGCATGGCATTGGATAGATGACATGGATAGATGGCATGGATAGATTGGATGGGGATGATATGCATTGCACATAGTTGCCCATGTGGCAACCAAGGAAGTCTCCTCGGCTCTTATTCATCACCCTGATTCATCCTCCATTGTTCATCACCCATATTCATAGTGCTGTTTCTCATAAACTTTTTTAACTACGTCTAAAAGGCTCTTGGCGGCCACTTTCCTCTGAGAAAAAGACGATGTTACCTACCTCCACTTGACTGGGTAAGGTAGGGAACATGGCTACCGACATAGTCAAGTATAGGTAGTGATATTCCTCCTCTTTCGTGGGAAATGTTCAGAGGATCATCACTACCCACTCCTTAGTTTGGGCTGATATCTCATAAAACCTGCTTTGAGATTGTGGAGGAGGCCCTCCAAACTTCAAGTTAGTCTTGTAGGACTTCAGGTAGAGATAGTTTTGAACTCATCACGCTTCAGAAGATAGTACGCGTCCCTGGTGAGTGCATGGACGGAGGTTCAATCCCACAGTATATCGATATGTCATTGTGCAGTATTCCCTCTTACAATACTTAACCCGTTAGAGCGTAAAATTTGAAGTGATTTTGACTTACATGAACTGTATGAACCTACAGGCAACCTCATTAAACTCATCTAAGCCGGTATGATAACATACAGGTACCATCACATACATGATGAGCAAAGCTCCACTGTATGTACGGTAAATACACAACTAAGGTTTAACTAAAAGAAATCATAATTCAACATATGGAAGCTCATTAACTAGGCCATATCAGACGAATCTGCATCAAAATAACAAATAAATATATTATTATATATTTAGAAACACCTTCACTCGATACAAATTAATATTACAATAGAGCGTTCATTACTCTTTATCTACTAAACCCAACTGACGCTACTAGTGACAACTTCTCCTTATATCGGATTACCTTCACTAATTACTGCATGTTTCTCCCCTTAATGACATAAATTGAAACGACTGAAGCTCACCCCCAAGCAGAGTAGAGCTACGACACGCCCAGTATGGCGTTATCTGACCCTCTTGTACATCTCATTTAAGTGAGGAATTAAAAATCAAATTTATGTGCCGGTCTCTGGAGTGTAGCTGTACCAGGGGTGTCTGGGAGGTTACCTCAGGTCAGGCAGCCACTGGGGTGTTGCCACTCGGGAGAACAGGTCAAGTCTCTCTGTTACAATCCGCTCATTTTGATCTCCGCCAACGAGAATTTATATTCACGATGTGACACTTTTAAACCTTGTCTTCTGCTAGCTTGTTGGACTGGATTTAACGAGTGAAAAACACAGTGTGTCTGAGCCAAACTGGCTACACTTAACAAGTGGGCAGGCAAGTACAGGCTCGCCTGTCTAGAACTTTTTTAAATTAACGTGTTTATGTCAGAAAAACTTGAGTTTTAGAATTCTGAATATGATAAGTGACTGTGAATGTATCATACACTCTCTATAAAACTTTTAAATACTTAAATTGGATCAATGTGATTAAGATCATGTAGACCAAAAAAAATTTAATACTTCTAAGAATTGATCATATATGAAAATTGGATTATGAAGTCTTGTGAACCAGTTTAAATGGGTTTTCATAACATCTGAATTTTTATCATAAGTCTGAAAATTACTTTTTTTCACCTTCACGTATAGCAATAAAGTAATTATAGCAATAAAAATTATAATCTTATAAATAATTATAAAAAAATAATGAAATAAATAAATACTATTCCTAACATAACTATATTCTAAATTTGATTTATTAACTATTTTTACGACATAATAACAACACACAAAGTAGTGAGAAAGACATGCAGGGATAATTATAGAACTAAGACATAAATACATGACAATAATATGCATGTTGAGCAAAAGTGAAAGGAACGTAATAATAATAATTACGAATTGGGAACATGTTAGTTAATCGAAGGGAAAAAAATTCAAATCTACGATTACATAATTTCAAGTTAAGAGTTCGAGGAATTTTGTAAAACACACACACACACTCGCATATTAATATATATATATATATATATCTATATATATATATATATATATATATAATATATATATATATATATATATATATATATAAATATATATATATATATATATATATATATATATATATATATATATATATGGGTACTTCTTCCAGCTAGAGGTGGTACTCCCTTCCATATATATATATATATATATATATATATATATATATATATATATATATATATATATATATATATATATATATATATATATATCACTAAGAACTCTAAATGACCCAACTAGGATTCGAACCCATGACGCCCAGGATCTCCGCTAAACGTACTCGGTACAGTGACCACCGTCCCAATTGTTCGTCTCCAATTGACTTATTACTTGGGCGTTCCTGCAGCCTTTCTGTCATTCAAATATATTAAAATATAATTTGTGAGTCCTCACAAAAATACACTAAGTTGATTATCTATATGAAAATGCAATACATTTAAAAGTTTGTATTAGACGTATTCTCTTTGAGAAAAATGAGATAGATTGTCTACTTTTCTGACGTACGCAACGCATTTTATGTTTGTAAATGGCGTATCAAGTTTTATTTAGCAATAGATGAGCGAACTAGCCTTTTTTCAGTATATTTGATTTGATTAGATTTTTGAAGGAATAGGCTCAAAGTAGACTATATTGAATATATTTGGTTACACGATAACAGTGATCTTCAGTTAAGTTCTTGGCCAGTGATTAGACTGGTCGATTCTTGCATGACAAGTGTTCAATCCCCGATGGTGCATGGGGCACTGTTACTTTCTCTTGTCCTATAGCCGTTCTTAATATGTTCTCATATAGTTTCTCCTATATAATTGTTTCATGTTACTCACTTTTCCCTGATAATTAAATCACAATTATCTGTCTCTCTCACTCTCTCTCTCTCTCTCTCTCTCTCTCTCTCTCTCTCTCTCTCTCTCTCTCTCTCTCTCTCTCTCTCTCTCTCTCTCTCTCTCTCTCTCTATCTTAACCATTATATTATGTCCAACCAACACCTGTGACAACACTTCATAGATTACTGAAGAGTTGAAGGCAAAATAAACCAACCTCACTAGATTATATCTATGCTTGGGTGGCAGTTATAACAAGCGGGTAAAAGCATTTACAAGTGTTATAAAACTCCAGTACGTACTGATAACATTAAAACGTTGAAGTTCATAATATATTTGGAGTACCAAAGTCATGAATAATAAAAAAGAATAATTAATTGTGAGTTTGGAATAATTTAGAACGCGATTCAAGAATAAATTAGCAAAATAGTACAATACAAATGATCCTATTCGGATTAAAACTGATTTGATAATGTCAGTGGTAGGGATTGTTTAGAAAAAGATTTCATTATAGATTGTCTTGATACGAGATTAATGAGGAGAATCTCGACTTTCTGCTCGAGTTACAAGCCTTTCCCTGTCAAGTATTATGAGAACAGTGGCCTAATAATCGGACAAAAACATGCAGTTTGAAAGATTGGGAACTTTATATATATATATATATATATATATATATATATATATATATATATATTATATATATATATATATATATATATATATATATGTCGTACCTAGTAGCCAGAACTCACTTCTGAGCCTACTATGCAAGGCCCGATTTGCCTAATAAGCCAAGTTTTCATGAATTAATTGCTTTTCGACTACCTAACCTACCTAACCTAACCTAACCTAACTTTTTCGGCTACCTAACCTAACCTAACCTATAGAGATAGGTTAGGTTAGGTTAGGTAGGGTTGGTTAGGTTCTGTCATATATCTACGTTAATTTTAACTCCAATAAAAAAAATTGACCTTTTACATAATGAAATGGGTTGCTTTATCATTTCATAAGAAAAAAATTAGAGAAAAAATATTAATTCATGAAAACTTGGCTTATTAGGCAAATCGGGCCTTGCATTGTAGGCTGAAAAGTGAGTTCTGGCTACTAGGTACGACATATATATATATATATATATATATATATATATATATATATATATATATATATATATATATATATATATATATATATATATATATAATCTTGAGGGTTAAAAACACAGCTCCATGTCCAGGAGGGGATTGAAAGTGTGTCGGGTTTTCCAGGGTATTTCAGAGTGTAGAATCGTGTTCCTTGGTATTTCTGTGTGATTCAGAGTATTCAAATGTGTTTTTAGGGTGTTTCAAATCGTCTTAGGGAGAATCAGGATGTTTCAGAGTGTCATAGGAAGTGGCATTGAATTCCAAGATGTTCTAGGGTTTTGCCGGGTGTTTTAATATGTTCCATAGTGTTTTTAAGACACTTCTATGCTATAGAGTGTTTTATTGGCTACTGGGGTGTTTTAAGGTGTTTTAGGGTGTTCTAAAATGTTTCTGTTTTTTAAAGTGTTTAAAGTGTGAAGTGTTTTTCTGTGTTCCAGTGTGTTTTGAATGTCCTCCAGCGTGAAAATCGTACAATAGATAAGAGAGCCGCAAGGGTGTTACCAAGGAGAGACGAGGCCACCTTGCTTACTGGAAGAAGCTGTGTAATTTAACTTTCATTATGTGATTTTTCTTGACAGTTAACCAGTGCTATTTATGAGCACCACGTGTTGCGTTGTATGTTTGTCCTTATCTGTTATGTAGTTTGGGGAAATTATCGTCATTAATAATATATATAGAAACCTGCCTCCTAGCGGTAAAAGCACTCCATGACCGGGATTTTTTATTTGCATGAGCTAACTCAACCCTGAGAACTCGCTTGAAACACGATGCTCTTTGTATTGGAATTGCTCTGTGCTTTGCTGCTCCTGTCCTCGCGTAACACAGGTACATCTGCAGAAAATCATTCACACACCCAAATCGGCTATCATACTCTATGTAATAAATCACAGGACAAGATTGAAACATACAAAGAAGTTAACAGTGTCATCAAGAGGAGCCTGGCCACAGCCCGCTGCCCAGCAGAAAGAGAACCACATCTACACATCCACATCACATCCTCCTAATGTTTCCCAACATCAAGAAACTGTGGTAATAAATTGTCCCTTTTACCCTAACGTATCAAAGAACTCAAAACAGAAAACCGGGACGTTATGTCGATTTTGCAAGCCGTTTCCATTTTCTAGCACGACGATTTTTGGCTTTTGGTAGAGTATACGTCAAAATGCGACGTTCTATGAGGAGGAAGGGTTGCTATATACGGACCCAACGACACTCATAAGTATCCAGACAGGCTCACCATTCTTCCCTGGAAGAATGACAGGGTAATCGTGTGGAATTACACATGCGCATTCACGCCGGCCAGCACCTCCCTTCAACACATACAATCAAATGGAGTAACGCCACTTCTTCACGAAACTCAGAAAAGTACCAAATACAGACATCTGGCACGTTGCTACAGTTCTGTTTTGATTGGCTTGGAAACCCTTGGTTAGTCGGGCAAATGTGCACTGACGTGCCTGAATAAACTGGGCGACAAATTAATTAAGGTTATCAAATACCACAGAAAGACGTTTTTTTGTTCAACGCCTTTGATGAACGCCTTAGTTCAACGCCTTAGTTCAACGCCTTAGATCAACGCCCTAGATCAACTCAGAGGGTAAAAATGTTTCTTGTGTACGCATTCAGCCCCGGAGGATTACGGGGTAGTGATTTATTTGTAATTGGTGTCAAGTTGGTTTGTGATATGCATTAATTAATCACTCTGTTTTGATTTTCATTCTACTTTTAACAGTTATGAGGAATGTATGTTGGTGCTATACAATTTAGAACTATGTAGCTATGTACATGTATACTATTATAAAGAAGGAGTGGGAGAAGAAATAACTAATACGATATCAGAGACAAACACAAGATTTTCTTGTGCACATTCGTGTTAATCATCACATTTTCAAACTTTTGACAGGTCGGAGAGCATAGATGACAGGCTGGGCGGTATGTATAACAGATTGTTTGACAGAATGGATGACAGGCTGTGTACTAATTAAAAACAAAACATTCTCAGATACAGCAAGAATATGATTAGCGAATGAAATTAAAATATTTTGATATAAAAGTACTTCAGAACTATTTTTTTGTTCATTGTATTCTTTGAGCACATATTATATCTTGTTTTATTTATTAAGTGATTCTATTTGTGATTTTATTATTATATGACATAAATGATTATTAGTTTGCCAAATTATGATATACTTGTAAACGCTGTATTTACACCATTGACGTGCGGAACATGTCTGGGAACGATTAGCAAATGGTCACGAACCGTCCCCTGTGACCCCTGTGACCTAGATTCTACGGGGGTCACCCTGGTGGTTTATCTGTGAACTCGTTTTCTACCTCCCTCTCCTAAGACCTCTCTCTGGGAGGGTCATCTTGGTGGTTATCTCGAATCAATTTGTTCACCGACTCCCCAGTGATAACTGGGAAGCTTATCTATGGCCCAACTGTCCACCTACCCCTTAGGACCTGTATCTGGGGGTTAACTAGTGGCTTATCAGCGTCCCCCCTGAACCCCTCCACCCCCTCCCAATCTTCCCCTTCCTTTCCTGAACCTCCCAAACTACTTTTTGGTCGTCAAACACAACCAGATGGGAGTTTGTGTGTATATACAAGGACGATAATATTTGCTGGCAATTTGCGTGGTTAGTGCGTCGTTGGACGCGAAAATGCTCTTTGTACGCAAAAACCAGGACCGGAAATCATCAAGCATTATATATAGCCACTTGCGAAACCTGTACATCCATCCTCAACCATGGCAACTTAGTTTACGTCTATTGAACAGATATGATATTCGAGGCGCTGCGAAGTTGTTTATGTCAACAATAACCTTATATTGTGAAGTTCGAGTCTTATAAATGGTTAAAAATATAAACATCTGCCATGATTGTTAAAAGATGTACCGGTTTCGTAAATGAATGCGTAAATATTTCATGAACATGGCCGAGAAGTTGGAGAAAGGCCGGTTACTTACCTCAGTAAAATTCCTCCAAAGATTGTCTAAATTGCTTTCTTGTCTATAAATATGCACTCCCGGGCCCTGACTTGTGCAGGAACTTGAACATCATCGCGGCTTTGTATGCATGACAAGCTTACTAAAAGCTGGAAACTACTTGTTAGATAAGACGGAGTCTGTATCTAGTGATTTCTCAAGGAGACATGGAGGAATTTGTTCCTTGTGTAGGTGGTGACACGGAGGATCTAGTTCCTTGTGTATGTGGAGACATGGAGGATCTAGTTCCTTGTGTAGGTGGAGACATGGAGGATCTAGTTCCTTGTGTATGTGGGAGACATGAGGATCTAGTTCCTTGTGTAAGTGGTGACATGGAGGATCTAGTTCCGTGTGTATGTGGAGACATTTAGGATCTAGTTCCTTGTGTATGTGGAGACATGGAGGATCTAGTTCCTTGTGTATGTGGAGACATGAGGATCTAGTTCCTTGTGTAGGTGGAGATAAGGAGGATCTGGTTCATGTTTAGGTGGAGACAAGGAGGATCTAGTTCCTTGTATAGGTGGAGACATGAGGATCTAGTTCCTGTGTAGGTGAAGACATGGAGGATGTAGTTCCTTATGTAGGTGGTGACATAACTAAGTTAACAGTTCCAGGGCAAAGAAATATGGTGGCAGTGCAAAGGTGATTGAAGAGGGTGACTGTCTCAGGGTGATGGGATAGGGTGACGATGCAAAGGTGAGGGAAGAAGGTGACCGTGCAAAGGTGAATGAAAAGAGACAGGGTGCCCTAGAGATACGATTTTGACAACAGGGCCAGAGAAACCTCTCAATGTTGCATGACAATTCTTTCCTCATTTTTTGGTTTAATAAACTGTGTATCTCAGGCGATTTTGGGTTCCTTTCAGAAAACAGACTCTAATAATGAGCTGATAACTTAACCCAATCCAGCCTAACCTAACCTAGCTAATTAAGCTTAAATTAATCCAACCCAGTCTAACCAATCACACATGTCAGTGAATATGTGAGTCAAGTTCATGGTAACTGAGGCGGAAGATGACCCAGCCCAGCCTAACTAAACCCAACCTAACCCAACTCAACCTAATCTAATCCAACCGAACGTAACGAAACATAATGTAACGAAACATAATCTTATCTAACCTAACTCAATCTTCCCTAACACACCCAAGCCTAACTTAATAACAAGCAGCAATATGAGAAAGCAACCTGGTTTGAAGACCTCATTCTGCTGCCCAATAACTATGGAATAAGACTCATCAACCCAAGAGTTTATGGTGAGAAAAAGAGGAAAAAATAATAGGAAGGGAACGAAAGCTTCACACAGAAAAACACACAAAGAAACCATGGTTACTTTGAAACGTAATGTCCAACATTAGGTTTTAACGTTGCTAGAACGTTCAGGTATATAGCGTTTTGATTACATTGTGTGAATGTGTTCTCAATGTCCAACGTTATGTTTTAACCTTGCTAGAACGTTCAGGTATAGCACTTTGGTTGCATTGTGTGGGTGTGTGTGTGTTCGCAATGTCCAACATTAGGTTTTAACGTTGTTAGAACGTTCAGGTATAGCGTTTTGATTACATTGTGCGGGGTGTGTGTGTGTTCTCAATGTCCAACGTTATGTTTTAACGTTGCTAGAACGTCCTGGTAAGACGTTTTGGTTACATTGTGTGGGTGTGTTCTCTGGTGATCCGTAACAGCAATATGGCGACTTTCGTAATTTGTTAAGCACAATGGCCTTTATAGCACGAAATGAAGCGAACGTTACAATACGGCCTGTTCTCTTGATCTGCCTTAACGTACAAAATCCAACTTTCCAACATAACCATTATTGCAGGCGATGAGTCACAATAACGTGGCTAAAGTATGTTGACCAGACCACACACTAGAAGGTGAAGGGACGACGACGTTTCGGTCCTTCCTGGACCATTCTCAAGTCGACTGTCAATCGACTTGAGAATGGTCCAGGACGGACCGAAACGTCGACGTCCCTTCACCTTCTAGTGTGTGGTCTAGTCAACATAACCATTAATGTACAAACACGAACAACCCACCTAACCTAACTAACTGATTATTAGAAACTTGGATATTCGTGAGCTGCTGTTTTTTCAATGTTCTTTGTAATTTGTTCGTTGGGACCATAGCATTCACAATGAGACGTATTAGTTCTCAGGACAGGTTGAACTCCGCCAATAATTTAAAGTGATATACGATATGAATTTTTCACAGATTCGAAAGAATCTATCAAAGATTCATATCGTATATCACTTGAAATTATGGGCGTTATAATAAATAATGTACATAATAATATGAATTATTATATGATTCATAATATATGAACCTCGCTATGAATGCGATACGGAATCTTTCAATATACAGAGTATGAATCTTTCATTTCTATATAAAAACATAAAATTAACAGTAAATATTTTCTCTACACATCACCACACTCGTATTTTAGACAAAATAATTTAGTGTTTGATTTTCTAATTCTAATTCTATAATAATGCACAGTTAACTAGAAAAAAAAATGTATCTATTGAAATCAGATTTGGTAAATAATTAGACAATTCAGTTTCAAAATACAAGAAGAATCTATATCTATCTTTAATGACCAGACCACACACTAGAAGGTGAAGGGACGACGAGGTTTCGATCCGTCCTGGACCATTCTCAAGTCGATTGTGTATCTCCTGTATATCTATCCTCATTGACAAGCGCTGTATATGTGGTGATTTTGGCCAATCTTGAAGCTTACGATCCAAGGCAATCCACTCAAAATATTGAGCCAATGGCTAAATAGTTAAACAAATATAAAAAGAAGCGTCAGTATTGCATGGCTTTTAATTTCACTGAAGCAACAGAATCTATCTATACGCAGTGGTTGATGGTGTATGAAAAACAGACGATAGACTAAGTTTCCGATGCAAGATAAATTTATTAATTCCACGATACAATAAATTAATAGCTCAGCGAATCTTATGGACGAGTATTAAAATCTACAATTATCGAAACTAAGAAAAATTTACATGATTTTTTTTAGAATATGCTTTTCCAAATAACACTTTTTACGAACCGATGGTTCCTGAATTCGGCTTGAACTACGGTCTTGTAATTCCAGCTTGTTGTGCTACTTTGTGAAAATATCGTACGGGGGTTACCAAGAGATCGCAGGAAATATGTAAATGACTCGTGTTTGGTCGTTAAAATCTGAAGCCAGAGTTTTACGCGTTGCTCCAGCAAGACTTTATGACCAGAATGCATCGCTGCTTCGCCAGATTCGTTCACTGATAAGCTTGTGTAAAGTTGGCTATATATTTACGATAATTAGACATGTTAGGATGAGAGAAAATAAGTAATTTTTTTTTATTTACTTAGAAATAAAATCTTACCAAAAAATCGGTTATTTCAAGCGATTTAATAAACAGGAATTCACGAGAGCTACGATAGAAGTTTATTATTGTATCGTTTAAATTGGCAACAGTTCGAAATATTATTATTTAACAGAAGTGTTGTATCACATTTGAGCTTCCTTAGGTCGTGAGTATAAATATTCTCACGTGAAAAAGAATAATTTCACACACACACACACACACACACACACACACACACACACACACACACACACACACACACACACACACACACACACACACACATACACACACACACACACACACACACACACACACACACACACACACACACACACACACACACACACACGTGCTGAACGAATTTTAATAGGTACTCTGTTAGCAAATGATAAAAACATTTGTGGAAGTCATCTCCCTCCAAAACAACAAAACTTCTAACGACAGAGAAGTCAAAATGTTAAGCAAAAAGCCAAACAAAGCTATTGGGCAAGTCAAAATAAGCTAACTATTAGCTTAGTACCACCACTACACCCAATACCTCCACCACAACAACCACCATCACCCCCAACACCAACCACAACCACCACCACCACAGTCCTACCAGCTCCTGGAGTCGACAATGCCTTAATTAACCTGCCGTGGCTCTCAACCAAATAAATCTCCAATGACTAATAGTATATAAATTTCACCCTTGGCTCCCTCCTCTCCCTCACACACCCAATCGACCATTAACTCTACAACCCTTCTCCCTCCCCCCCCCCCTCACTCTCCCATCCTAACCCCTCTCACTCCCCCATCCTAAACCCCCCTCCTCTCTCTCCCTTCACATCCACGTGGCGCATCCTGGATCGCAGATACTTGGTTAAATAATATTTCTTAAATTTCTTCTTACATAATAACCTTGAGAACCGCATATATACCTCTCAAGTCTTGGTGATTTATCCAAGAGTGAAATTCTGAGGGTGTGGTTCCTCGCGCATTTTTTGAAGGCCGAGGAATTCAAAACAATGATTCACATCCTCCTGAGGTCATTCGGCACGAGATTGCGCTCCAATCGCGAATTTAATTGTATTTATTGTAACGCACCTAATCACTGTTACTAGAGATTTCTTTTTTTTTGGGGGATGAGATATGATAGAGGTGGGGGAGGGGGGGGGTGAGGGGGGGTGGGAAATGATGCAAGAGGTAATAATGTTGTGACTTATTTAACAAGGCACGCGATTGGCGTGCGCTAGTTTCGGAGGTGTTTGATTGGGCGTGGGTGTGTGTGTGTGTGTGTGTGGGTTGTGTGTGTGTGTGTGTGTGTGGGTTGTGGGCGTGTGTGTGTGTGTATGAGTGTGTGTATGTGTGTGTGTGTGTGTGTGTGTGTGTGTGTGTGTGTGTGTGTGTGTGTGTGTGTGTGTGTGTGTGTGTACTCACCTATTTGTACTCACCTATTTGTACTCACCTATTTGTGCTTGCGGGGGTTGGGCTCTGGTTCTCTGGTCAAGCCTCTCAACTGTCAATCAACTGGTGTACAGGTTCCTGAGTCTATTGGGCTCTATCATATCTACACTTGAAACTGTGTATGGAGTCAGCTTCCACCACATCACTTCCTAGTGCATTCCATTTGTCAACCACTCTGACACTAAAAAAGTTCTTTCTAATATCTCTGTGGCTCATTTCGGCACTCAATTTCCACATGTGTCCCCTAGTGCGTGTGCCCCTTGTGCTAAATAACCTGTCTTTATCTACCCTATCATTTCCTTTGACAATCTTGTATGTGATGATCATGTCCCCTCTAACCCCTCTGTCTTCCTGGTACGTGAGATTTAATTCCTGTAGTCTCTCCTTGTAGCTCATACCTCTCAGCTCGGGGTACTAGACTGGTGACAAACCTTTGAACCTTTTCCAGTCTAGTCATATGCTTAGTCTTCAATTTTTGTATACAAATATATTCAGGTAAACAATAGAATATCTGAATTCATAAACACACACTCTCACTTCATTAGGCGACCGGATGCTGCAAAGGCGGCTTCCAAGAGTTGAAGCTCATCCATTAACACAAAACTTTAGAGTTGAATTAACCCGACACACACTCTTGGGTCCGGGTACATTAAGAACTTGCTTCGTAAATCAAAAGTGCCGAATTTTACTGCAATAAATCCCATTCCCAGCGGTCTTACCTAACCTTGCAAACTCACAAAAAGCCCACTAATGACCTACTTATTTTCATCCCAACTAGCGTTATTTTAAATAAAAGGATTGACCATGTATACGATGTAATTCCCTCTTCTATTCAGTGTCCCGCGACGGTATTAAATACACTGTGATTACACAAACACACACTACACTGTCCCGTTGTTT
The DNA here is from genome assembly GCF_040958095.1 of Procambarus clarkii. Lineage (NCBI taxonomy): Eukaryota > Metazoa > Arthropoda > Malacostraca > Decapoda > Cambaridae > Procambarus > Procambarus clarkii. Next base: position 10,895,001 of record NC_091239.1, on the reverse strand, counting down.
AAAATAAGTCATTTTCTTCAATTGAGGGAGAGTACATAGTCTTATACAAACACTGCTGTCTGTCTCAACCTCACTTATCTCTATTGTTGAGCCCCTGCGTTCAGTCGCTCCTTGCACTCGCGTGTGTGTTTAGTGTGTGTGTGTGTGTGGCCACCTAACACAGGCGTGAAGCAATCGCTTCCCACCCACCACACCAACCACCCCCTCTCCCGACTTGTGTGTTTTGAGTCCCACGAGATAAAACGCAGGTTTTTTAATATATTATTTAGGAGATCAAACACTTAAAAAAAAGGGGTAAAATAATTATGGAGATTTTATTCATTTCAAAATATGGTGCATATCACTTTATGAACCTGAGTAAACGTGATAAATTAGAGAACAATCTTCAAAAGATTCCCTTGCAATCTTCCGATAATATCTGCAAAATCTTACAGTATGTGTAAAATTTTACGAAAATATGGTGCAAAACCTTACATTAGTGAACAATTTTGTAACAATATCTGAAAGATCTTACGACAATATTTGTAAAATCGTACGCAAATATATATCAATAATGATAATGTCTGCCAAATCTTACTACAATATCTGCAAAATTTTACGACAATAATTATTTGATGTATGTATGAATGAATTTGCATGTGTATCAATCCTCATCTCACCGATTGAAAATACAAATCAACAATATAGATCTTTTAAACACATACCGAGACAAGGCCTCAAACCAGGTGTCCAGATTTCTTTCTGATAACATTAGTTCAGACAAAGTCCATCAGGACTTTGAGAAATCAAATATTTAAAATTTACTTATGACAAATATCGAGTATTATATAGGAATTATCTTTACATAAAACAAATTGACTAATGGTAAAAACAGTAAAATTATCATTACAAAATATTCAAGATTTTTTTGTATATTAAATTCCTTCAATATATAATAATAATTTGAATGAAAGGTTCAAATATCTAGTTCAATTTGCCCCCACGTTGTCTCTGGCGTCCATGGGAGAGAATTTTCTGAAATGTTTTATGCTGTAGTGAAGTCCGTGAAATTCGTGATTACACCGGAATAAGAGGCAGAACGATATTCGTGATTCATCAGCCTCTGCTGATCGGCAACTTCACCTTCTCTTCAGGTGAATGTGTATCAAAACGGGTTTAAGAGCAGCGAGGTTCTAGGAGTGTCTTGAGGTTTACCAAAGCCTATATTTTGTAGTTTACCAACACCTGTATTTTGCGGTTTATCAACACCTGTATTTTGTAGTTTACCAACGCCTGTATTTTGTAGCTTACCAACGCCTGTATTTTGTAATTTACCAACGCCTGTATTTTGTAGTTTACCAACACCTGTATTTTGTAGTTACCAACGCCTGTATTTTGGGGTTTACTAACGCCTGTATTTTGAGGTTTACTAACGCCTGTATTTTGTAGTTTACCAACGCTTGTATTTTGAGGTTTACCAACGCCTGCATTTTGAGGTTTACCAACGCCTGTATTTTGTAGTTTACCAACGCCTGTATTTTGTAGTTTACCAACGCCTGTATTTTGTAGTTTACCAACGCCTGTATTTTGGTGACAGGACTCAAGCAGTGGGTGATATAGCAGAGGAGACATGACTAAAATGTAATATTTCTCCCATGTAACATGTATAAGGCTATTTGATTTTACATAATCTTTGGCTTTACATTAACATACTTCAAAAAGTTGTAAGTAGCAGGTTTAGGAGGAAGTCAGAGATTATATATAACATTTTCTCCACAAAATACTAATGATATCGCCCGAAATTCAATCTTTTGTTCATAATTTCTATTCTTTTAAACTTGCGTAAGGATGGACTGAATATGTATTTTGTGACTAATCATTTAATAACAAATAATTAAGTATTTTCTGGACAGCAGGTCTTTGAGTTAATTAAACTTTACATGTAATAAAATTCAAACGAAAATTGTGTATTAAAATATGGCCACATTGAATGGGCTATTTTCTAACTGAGGAAATAACTGCATTATTATTTGATATGCTTAGACGATTATATAACTTATTCACGAGTGTTGATTGTAGCTGCAATTGTGGTTATGGTGATTGTGGTATGAATTATGACTATAATGTTGGTGATTGTGAGAATGAAATATCGTTTAGTTGGAGACTTTTGATTAATATGTTTAATAAATTGGTTACTTTTGTGGTATTGACTATTGTTGGGATTGGTAGTGATGAGTTTAAGTGACGTGTTATGGCAGTAAATGATTCGAGGGTAAGCAGTGTTTAGTTGACCAGACCACACACTAGAAGGTGAAGGGACGACGACGTTTCGGTCCGTCCTGGACCATTCTCAAGTCAACAATCGACTTGAGAATGGTCCAGGACGGACCAAAACGTCATCGTCCCTTCACCTTCTAGTGTGTGGTCTGGTCAACATACTTTAGCCACGTTATTGTGACTCATCGCCTGCGCAATCAGTGTTGGTTGTGTCAATGGTATTCATGCTGGCAGTGAGTGAGATATTGGCAATCAGTGGTTCACAGTCTTCATTTCGTGAATCCACGTCTCTAAGTCATATGAAGGTCTTTCACGATATATTTTGTGTACAACCAAGTAGGAGTGATCATGTTAGTTTTGTACATGAATCAGGTATTGATTGCTGTGGAGGTTTGGCACTTAATTGTTTTGACTGATTGCAGGTAACAGATGTTGTTCGCTCTCTTTATAGCTGACTGAACGAGATTTTTCTCTCTTTCCGGTTGACTGAATGACTTTTGGCTCTCTTTCTGGTTGACTGAATGACTTTTGGCTCTCTTTCTGGTTGACAGAACGACTTTTTCCTCTCTTTCTGGTTGACAGAACGACTTTTTGCTCTCTTTCTGGTTGAGAGAACGACTTTTTGCTCTCTTTCCGGTTGATAGAACGACTTTTTGCTCTCTTTCCGGTTGAGAGAACGACTTTTTGCTCTCTTTCCGGTTGACAGAACGATTTTTTGCTCTCTTTCCGGTTGATAGAACGACTTTTTGCTCTCTTTCCGGTTAAGAGAACGACTTTTTGCTCTCTTGCCGGTTGGAAAAAACGACTTTTTGCTCTCTTGCCGGTTGGAAAAACGACTTTTTGCTCTCTTTCTGTGGATATGTGTGGAAAGACTAATTGCTTTCAACCACGTTACAGACTCATTTGGCAATAAGGGACCGCTTTTAATCACCTTTGCTTGATATATGGAAGGAAAGATTATAGTAATAGCAGCATGAACAAAAATTTCATCAGCAATAAAAGAATACATTTTTGTATGCTTTTAAAATTGTTTAAAAATTATATGTGTATAAAATACTGTTTTAAAACAAGTATTTCTCTCAAAATAATTGTAATCGTTATCGCTTTAGATATTTTGAGTGAGCTAAGCGAGCACTTACCTCTACCAAAGCATATAAATTTATAATGTAATTGCGAAATTATTACTAAAATATTAATTTTTAAAATAACTCTAGAACATCAGAGTTTCTATTAACCTCAGAATTAACATACTATCTAAGTTAAACTCTGGCAACTTTTTCTTTGTCGTGAGTATAAATAATCTAGTTAGAATAACGACTCTATAATTAACATTTTTTTTTGCAACGAAGGCTTTATTGCAACGAGTAAATTTATATTGCAGAACTTAATTATTATTCCTGGAGCCCATTAGGATTTCCTTTCAAAATAGTTCTTTATACATTGGGCTTCAAGGCATCTAAAAAAGTGGATCGATAAATTCATAATTGCCGAGCTTGCATTCTATACCAGACAGCATATCCGGGTATATCACGTTATTGCTATATGTCATATTTCGTCATGAAGCATAATGAAGTCTCGGTTCCAAAGTAACTTGACTATGATCAGGGAATCAAACATATAACTTGGTAAGCATAAGTATACAGCAATATTTTTAAGCAGCAACAAGGCCGGACTTTGTTTAATATACACGAAAAAAATAGAGCAAGCTAAACATATGAAAGTATTGAATAAAGAAGGCGACCTTCATAGATGACCCGGCCTGACCCGGGGCATGTGTGGGGGAGGGGGGGGGGAAGGGGGGGTCAGTGGAGAGACAACTCGACTATCAGATAATTCAGGTAATTACAGTGTCTGACTCAAGCCCTCGACACATTGGTTTGATTATTGGGGCAAGGTCCCTGTGTACGACTGAGAGTGAGATTATCGCGGATGATAATTGTCGTCCTAGTCATACTTATACTCTCTCTTTATTCCTCTGTCTCTGTCTCTGTCTCTCTCTCTCTCTCTCTCTCTCTCTCTCTCTCTCTCTCTCTCTCTCTCTCTCTCTCTCTCTCTCTCTCTCTCTCTCTCTCTCTCTCTCTCTCTCTTTTTCTCGCTTTCTCTCTCTCTCCCTCTCTGTCTTCTTCTGTGTGTGTGTGTCTCTCTCTCTCTCCCTTTCTGTCTTCTCTCTCTCTCTCTCTCTCTCTCTCTCTCTCTCTCTCTCTCTCTCTCTCTCTCTCTCTCTCTCTCTCTCTCTCTCTCTCTCTCTCTCTCTCTCTCTCTTAAAACATGACACAAATTTTTGTCAGCATTTTACAAGAGATATATGCAAGTAAAGCAAATCATAGAACACAAAATTATTGATGTCATGCAATTTTCACATCAGGATCACATACCGGTTATCCCAACTCATTATATATTCCGGTAGCCAGCTTTTGCAATGGGGCGTAAATTGCATGCAAGTGACAATTACAGTCTTCCTGAATAGGCAAAGTTTAAATCCAATCAAAAACATATCTGAAAAAATGGGCAAAAAAATGTTTTTTTTTTTTTTTTAAGAGAACGAGTTGATTAGAAAATGGTTAGCGGCAGGCTAAATTGACACTGTCCCGTTTTCTATTATTTCATAATGGACGTTATTCCATTGAACAAATCGACAAGGGCCGTGACGAGGATTCGAACCTGCGTCCAAGAGCATCCCAGACGCTGCCTTAATCGACTGAGCTACGACATGGTAAAAAAGAATTGCAACGAGAAGTTCTACTGAATTTACTTGGATCCTGCAGCCTCTCCGAGACACCAGGGTCTTACACAACTCCCCCCTGCACTCGAGCTATGTCAATACGTCGTTCTACCTCTTCGCCCTTACTTCATTACACACAGATGCATCACACTCTTGTGATTCCTGTATTATGTACTTACTGTATTATTTCTTTGAGTATTATGTTTGCTCTAAATACTGTGAATAGTGACTTAGCTGCACTAGCCTCACGTAATCCATTCTACTTAATTATACTTAGAATTTCATTTGTCTTCAAGTCATTTCTTTTTTGTCCTTTATCTCGTCACATCTCAAGCATGGCTGCGTAGGAGCGAGTGTCATTGCTGTTTTTTTAACCTTACATAGTTTTGACTTGAGTTTTTATGTTCTATTTTCTTTATGAACATAGTTTTGGCTTGCGCTTTTTATCGTGGGGGTTTCAATTTCGGGACGGAGTTCTCTACTAAAGGGGCTCTCGCGAAGGTGGGATAGAGAACGCGAGAAGATCTTGAAATTAATTTATGAACGTATTCGGAAGGTAACCTGTTTAAATTAAGGTTCTAGGGCTTTCCTCGATGTGATAGATTATTCGTTTTCTCGGGAACAGGAAGAATGTTTATATTATATGTACTACAGGCTGATATATAGAGCTCCCCCCCATCCCCTAACCGCAAGTTGGAACTACTGACTCTTCCCAGGATACAACCCCACAACCTCTCTCTCTCTCTCTCTCTCTCTCTCTCTCTCTCTCTCTCTCTCTGATTAGCTAGTTTGTTCTCACCTAAACTGTGTTCAAAGTCTGTACACTAAGCATTTTGACCCTGCATTTCCACAGCCGTTATTCTAATTAAATTATGACGACTTATATTTCTCCCTATCCTATCTACTTCCGAAACTGGTGATAGAGATGATGTCTTCAACTTATATATTTAATTCATTCCCTTCTCCGGCAACTTAAACGCTAAAGTAACACCTTATCACATCTATGACACATCTGTGTCTCAATCCTTTCTCATGTATTTTGGTTCTGGGGGAATTAATTGTTAACACTTCATCTTGTTCCATCCTGTTAAGCCCTCCTCTCTTAGTATTTTGTATATCAATATCATTTCTCCTCTCACTTCTCTTATCTGTTGTCGTAAGAGCTAGCCCAATCAACCTTTCTTCAAATGCCTTCACTCGTAATTCTGAAATGAGTCTGTGTGTAATCCTTTGTATTTACCAATTCCACGTATTTTATTGTATTAAATAATAATAAAAATAATTGTATTTATTTAATCTTAATAACTTGTCTTACGTACAATGTGTAGGTAATGTAAATAGATCTTGATTTAGGTTCTTTAAAGCTGTTTTCATTTTCGCCAGCTTAACATATACATCTTAAATGCAACTTTCAAATGCATCTTAATGCAGCTTACACATTATATCCTCCTCCTCTGGAGTCTGACTTGAAGTTATGTATATTCCTAAGTCATTTTCTCTAGTAGATTCATTCAGGTAGTTCACCTTCGTTGTCTACCATTTTTCTGGCCAATTGTTCCCTATACCAATTTGAATAACATTACATATAATGGCGTTCAAACCTTTTAGCTAGTGGGAGCATTAACTTCGAACACTGAGAATATATGTAGTTAGGTTCGTTATTCGTTTACAACTAGAACATATCTCTGTAAATAATGCCTGACGCCTTCATTTGATCATCACTTCATAAAGGCTCATAGCATCACAATACCCAACCACTTGGACTGGACGGTAGAGCGACGGTCTCGCTTCATGCAGGTCAGCACTCAATCCCCGACCATTCAAGTGGTTGGACACCATTCCTTCCCCCGTTCCTTCCCAAATCCTTATCCTGACCCTTTCCAAGTGTTATATAGCCGTAATGGCTTGGCGCTTTCTATTGATAATTCCCTTCCCTTCCCGCCAAACACACACCGAAACTACGACGTTAGTACAACGTTCGAACAAGTTTTAACACCTCCTAACCAGTTATAACAACCAATATAGCAAGTTGTAACAACGTTCTAATACGTCATAAACCCGTTAAGCCAAGATGTAACAACTTTATTACAAGTTGTAACAAGCGGAAAATAGAGACAGTTTCGGTTTGTGTTTCCAGGGTTCCTGCCACAATGCCTCACAAAGCTGTAAATCATTATCATCATCATGAGTCAAAACAACAGCAATTCCGCTACAATGTCCTCTGTCACCTTTACCATGATACAATGATCACTCCCAACGCCATATCAACCCTCATCAACACCTGCTACAACATACTGAAGAGGGAGGGTGGAGGGGAGGGGGATTAAACTACCCAATTAAGATGTAACAAAGAAACTAATTGAGGACTACAGAGTATTATAATTATGTCATCTCTGCTGCTAATAGCTGTGTTTAGCTCTCAAGCTTGAAAAGAATCGAATGAAGGTTGTGCAAAAACGCTCTCTGGGGTAATATTAGCTCGGTTCCGCTCCAGATAGCTTGAGTGGACAGGACTGTGTTGTATATTCCTGAAAAAACGTCACTTTAAGAGTTCTTTTAGACGTGATGTGTTTGCCCAAGGATAACGAGGACTGGAATAATCTATAGGAACTGCAAGAACGTGGATTATATATTATTATTTTCAGGTTGCTATTCTCCTTTGATGCCATAGTTATGGCAGAGTCTGCGACCAGATTCACGAAGCATTTCGCAAGTACTTACGGACCTTAACATGTTTTCTCAATCTTTGGCGGCTTTGTTTACAGCAGTTAATGAGGTCCGAAGCACCAAGAGGCTGTTTATAACAATAGCAACAGTTGATTGGGAAGTTTTCATGCTTGTAAACTGTTTATTAAATGTAAACAAAGCCGTCAAAGATTGAGGAAAGATGTACACGTTCGTAAGTACTTGCGTAACTGCTTCGTGAATCTGGCCCACTGGGCCATGCATTATAGAATGTAACACAACCTTTGTTATTGGGTTGTTAGTGTTATTTGCGGAGTGCAGACGATGAGTCACAATAACGTGGGTGAAGATATGATGACCAAATCACTTATAAGATAATTTAAAAACGACTTTCGTTGTAAAATAGTAAAGAACAGCATTTATGATGGAAAAAACACAGTGGATCATGTAGGTTACTCATATAAAATAAATTTAATATAGACATAAGCGCCAGGGAGACTTAATTTTTTAATTAATTATAAAAAGCTCTCTTTAGTAGCAATCACTTGAAAACCTAAAGAA
>NC_091239.1:10391777-10541777 GCF_040958095.1 Procambarus clarkii | reverse complement strand
ACTGAAGTGGTTGTGTATAATGACTGATGTGGTTGTGTATAATGACTGAATTGGTTGTGTATAATGACTGAATTGGTTGTGTATAATGACTGAAGTGGTTGTGTATAATGACTGAAGTTGTTGTGTATAATGACTGAATTGGTTGTGTATAATGACTGAATTGGTTGTGTATAATGACTGAAGTGGTTGTGTATAATGACTGAAGTGGTTGTGTATAATGACTGAAGTGGTTGTGTATAATGACTGAAGTGGTTGTGTATAATGACTGAAGTGGTTGTGTATAATGACTGAAGTGGTTGTGTATAATGACTGAAGTAGTTGTGTATGGTGATGACTGGTTGTAGCTGTGGTGGTGATGACCTTGGTAATTGTAGTGGTTGTATATAGTGACGTGATGAATATAGTGACTGTGTCTTGATGAAGCAGAACATGTTTACAGCAATAAGATGCATACAATGGTAAGATATCGCAGCCCGTCCTGGTTCCTCAACGTTAAGAAACAAGTGTACTAAAGTGCCCCTTACCCTAACCCACCAGAGGACCCAAAACAGAAAACGGAATAGTATGTCAATTTCGCCAGCCCCTACCATTTTCTAGTACGACGATTTTCTGAGCTAAAGTATAGTTATACGTCAAAAATGCGACGTTCTATTAGAAGAACGGGTCTCTCGGGTGTTGTGGCTGTATGCAAATTGGGTTTATATTTAGATCAGGAGACAATGACAATAATGAAGGTGAAGGTAATTAAATAGAATAGGATGAGTGTAAAGGAGAAAATGAGGGGGAAGAACATATAGGAAGTATTAACATTGTTTCAATATCTATGTAGAGTATGTTGCCCAATCCACACACTAGAAAATGAAGGGACGACGACGTTTCGGTCCGTCCTGGACCATTCTCAAGTCGATTGTGATGAGGGAAGGAGATTATGTAGATCTACGTCACTGACGTAGATCATACGTAGATTATACCCAGATCTGCTCAGGGAAGGAATATTAGAGTAGAAGGTGTTGGGAACATCATGAATGCCCTCTACAGCATATTTCGATGACCCTGCTTTCAATAATAATCGTTTGACCTCAAACAAGCTTTTATTTTGCGATAATATGATTAAATTATAGCGGTGATAGTGATCAATACCACTTTTGGTGCTATTTGTCTTGTTTCATTGTCTGATATGGTTATCTTGAGGTTATCTTGAGATGATTTCGGGGCTTTAGTGTCCCCGCGGCCCGGTCCTTGACCAGGCCTCCAGGAGTTCATCAGCTTCACCATAAACTACCACCACAATCAACCACCAACGCGAAGTACCAACGCGAACCACAAGCACAGCCTGCCTTATCAACGTTAATGATCGCTCTTATTAACTATCACGATTAATAAATCAAAGCCAACGATTGGTGAAAAGAGCAATTAGTGTCATCTATCATCTGTGTCAATAATTTTCGACATAGCTAACAGCTAGAACCAATAGCCACAAGCGCCTATGGTCACTATCACCAATAACTACTACTAGCATCAATAACTATTATCACCAATAACTACTAGCATCAATAACCAACATTACCAATCACCAACGGAAATAAATTCTGCAAACGTCAACAATCATCATCAGAAACTGTTATTACACACCATCAATCCAACCAATTAAAACTACTAATTACTGACTTCAACCAAAATCAATCACTAGTCAAAAGCCATCATCAACAAAATTCTACTACTTAACCAGAATCAACCAATATATTAAATCTACCACCTGCAATCAACAACTACCATCTCGAACCAGTAGCAACAGCCAACCAGCATACATAACTACAACTTATCCTAATCTACTAGAATAACTACTACTATTTGTTTGGTGAAAAAAACATAACCAGCCACCAACCACCGTCAACCACCAGCCACGTCAACCACCAGCCACGCCAACCACACCGTCAACTACCAGCCACGTCAACCACCATCCACGTCAATCACCATCTCCCACAGCTCATAAGACAAGACTTCGTCTTTGTCTCACTAAACACTCAAGGAAAAGAGCCTTGTTGTGTGAGTGGGTGTGTCCAAACACTTATAGTCTAAGAGTACACAGAGTGCAAGGCCGCCACCAGGATATCCTCCCCCTCTCCTCCTTCCAGAGTGCTTCTGTTGAGTGTAACAGCGTGAGTGCGTCTCTGGCAAGCTGAGTGTGTGTGAGGAGTGACATGACAGCCTGAGTGAATGCTGTGCTGACTGGTGTAGAGCTCTCTTGTTGAGTGACAGTGAGTCTGATTTACGTTGAGTGCGAAGTCCTTCCGGGGTGAGAACTAAGTGTATGTGTATGTTGATTGTCAGGTTCTTCCGAGTGAAGGATGAGTGTCTGGTCCCTCTAAGTGCGTCTTGAGAATTAGATACTTTGTACCGAGTGAACAGAATGTCAGGATCCTTTTCTTAAAAAAAAAAAGTATTTATTGAGTGCAAGCAACTATCCTTTGAGTGTGTTGTGGGTGACCCAACACACTTTGAAGTATATGTGAAGTAAGCACGTCTATATAATGCCCTTTCAAGTGTGTATTATTATATCGTTTCCGTGAATGTCTATTACTAAATTTCTCCAAGTGCTTCCAGTATCAGATCGTTTAGAGTGAGTCTAATATCATATTCTTCAGAGTTCGCAATGTACTAGGTACTCAAGATTGTGAAGTTTGTTTACATTTATCAGTACTTTCTCAGTACGTCTGATATGAGTCCCTTCACAGTGTGTCTAGTATCAAATTCTGAGTGAATATCAAGTACTTTCTTGCAAGAAAGTACGAAGCTGTCGTTAGTTTCTTTCAAGTGACTGGGTGCGTATGATGTGAGTTTGATGAGTTAATGCATATATGTTAATGAGTTTGATGAGTGACATGTTCATCATCCTGTGTGTTGAGAAGTGTCCCTCCTTTACATGTGTGCCGAGTGCCTCTTGGGCCTCCTATTGAGTGACTTTGTAATGTGTACACATTGAGGTCAGAGAAATAGGGTATAAATTTTCAGAAAAGTTAATGATTATTTTAAACTAATGTTTTGCCATTCTTGTGTTTAAAGCTGATTACTTACATTTTGTGTGTGTGTGTGTGTGTGTGTGTGTGTGTGTGTGTGTGTGTGTGTGTGTGTGTGTGTTTGTGTATGTGTGTGTGTGTGTGTGTGTGTGTACTATATGCTCTTGCTCTTTGTGCCTGGTGAATCGAGGTGTTAGCTCTTGGACCCCAACTTTTTTAACCGTCGGTCGTTTAATGTACTGACATCAAATCTATTTTTCCTCTATCATATCTATTACGTATATTTCTCTGTTGCACACACACACACACACACACATCCCTTAGCATGCAGCCCGCATCAGCTATCCCCCAAGTACTAATTTACTACTGAGTAAACAAAGGCATCAGGTGAAATAAACTCTATTTCCGTCTGGCGAGTCCAGGAATGGAACCCAGGTCCGTGATTGTGGTTTTTTTTAACTTTCAGCTCAATGAGAATTTGGCTTGACACCTCCACATGCTCTGTATCACACGATACAAAGGTCAGAGGGTATTTTCTGAGCTGTGTTGCCAATATTTTACAGGTGGGGGAGCGGTGACTTTAAGAATTCACTGTGGATTGATCCTCCTGGTCTTAAATCACAAGGGGGTTTACCTGCTGGTCTGAAGCATAAGTTAACTATACACGGTGATGCAACATGATCGATGCCAAAATTGCAGTATTTCGAGCAATGCAGGCATGATGATTGCGATAAATATATATATGGTAAGTTAAATATCATGTCTTATATCTGCTATATTTTTAACTGTTATAACTTTTAAAACTATTATTATACTACCGAAGATACGTCTAGAAGACGCAAGCATAACTACCCATAATAAAATTAATAATAATAATAATAATAATTATAATTTTTGTTTATATAAAGTACATTTGAAACATGATACAGATGCATATTCATAAATACACAATTTTGTGTGATTTATATAAAATTACTAAAACTCAGAGCGTTTCGATTAATGATTACTTGTGTTGAGCGATCCGGAGATTAATGATTAATTGCGTTGAACGATTCTGAGATTAATGATTACTTACGTTGAGTGATTCGGAGATTAATGATTAATTGCGTTGAGCGATTCGGAGATTAATGATTACTAGCGTTGAGTGATTCGGAGATTAATGATTAATTGCGTTGAACGATTCGGAGATTAATGATTACTTGTGTTGAACGCTCCTTAAATTAACATTACAGATAAACGGTGACGTTAAGCCGTATGAGAGACATTAGTTGATTAAACGAATAAAACGAAGTCAAAGATTCTTTGGGGACACTTACAGAAGTTCCACTCAGTTGCTAAACTCATGTTCAATTATATATATAATTGTAATTATTTTAATTTTCTACGGGCTCACCATAGCCCGTGCTGCTCTTAATCTTTAACAACAACAACAACATGTAAGTATTAATTGTTTACAAACATTTTGGACTCGGTTGAATGATGGTGAAACGGATTGAGAGTGATGGCAACATATCACTCTAATATGGAATCCTTTTATGGGTTCAGAAGCGCAGTGGTCTACGTCCCTTATCTCACAACCAAGGGACCCGGGTTCATCCCCTGAGCAGGACAGATTCAATATATCAAAAGCATTTTGTCTTAAATAAACCAAACCATACTTAAATATACACACCAACCACACATAACTATACACACCACACACACACTAACCACATATTCCGAAAACAACAACAACCACAACCCCCCCCCCCCACACATACATACACACTCACACACTCAACATTAACCCCCCCCCCCCTCTCCCCGCCACCCTAAGTCTTAGAAGTAAAGACAACCGCTTAAAGATAAACTCAGAATAAATCTAAGACTTACCTTAATGAGTGTGCTCTAACAAGGTAATTATTCTTTAGCGAGGGTATAATCGCCTGCTCTAATTATAAGAAAAAAGAATAAGGTAATTAACTACAAGAACATACGACTGTTATTTCATTCTCTGAGTTATCTTATATCGAGGAATATATAGAATTATTTACATGTGACCATCGATAACTATTTAGTTAAAATTTGTCACGTTGAAACCTGATTTGTTCGGTACAGCATTTTGAATCTTCTATAATCTTTTGTTTTTTTATTGTTTGCTGTTTTTTTTAATGAATATCAATTTAAAATATTTTTATTTTTTTGGTAAATATTTATTTTGCTATCCTCTGCCTCTGTCAGATTTTGGAAAAAAAAATATAAGTCGAGTAATGTTTTTCTCCTTTACAATTTACGATTTTAATAACGTTCCCAGACTAAACCTTTTCTGATCGTCAAAGATAATCTTTCAAGCCTTATAATCAACGTGGAGAGTGAAGACAATAATAAATGGGTGCTTAGGTCAGACATAAGAGAATAGATCGACTTGAGAATGGTCGAGAGGATCGACTTGTCCGTCCGACAGGACGGACCGAAACGTCGTCGTCCCTTCAATTTCTAGTGTGTGGTCTGGTCAACATACTTCAGCCACGTTATTGTGACTCATCGCCTGCATAAGAGAATAGGTTTGGTTGGATATTAAAAGAAACTGCCTCGCTTAGATCAACAGGGCACATGCAATTTCCTCTGTGTTTACGTAGGTAAGAGAGTTTGAATAGGTCTAAATACGAACTACCAAGCTTGGGTTAGTAGAGCCTTTGCAAACTACTGTTTTTTTCCTATTCCCTAGTGTCGTAGGTCTTAACCCCTAGGGATTGTATGGGGTTAGATTTTTTTAGATGTTGACCAGACCACACACTAGAAGTTGAAGGGACGACGACGTTTCGGTCCGTCCTGGACCATTCTCAAGTCGATTTTTTAGATGGAATATGCTTCAAGATTCCTTTATTTCGGAGTTTTGCCTCCATAAGTAGCCTCTGTCGGTGCGACTTGTCCTGCTCAGAGATGCTGACTACTGCATCATGCCGCAATGCTCCTGAGCAATTAGTAAATGCTCCGTGAGTTAGAATTAAACCGCCTGGTTGGTTGGTTGATTACCTGGTTGATGGGGTTCTGGGAGTTCTTCTACTCCCCAAGCCCGGCCCGAGGCCAGGCTTGACTTGTGAGAGTTTGGTCCACCAGGCTGTTGCTTGGAGCGGCCCGCAGGCCCACATACCCACCACAGCCCGGTTGGTCCGGCACTCCTTGGAGGAATAAATCTAGTTTCCTCTTGAAAATGTCCACGGTTGTTCCGGCAATATTTCTTATGCTTGCTGGGAGGACGTTGAACAACCGCGGACCTCTGATGTTTATACAGTGTTCTCTGATTGTGCCTATGGCACCTCTGCTCTTCACTGGTTCTATTCTACATTTCGCCTATATCGCCTTCCAGAATATCTGAAAACATTTTAGCGTGGAGCATTGAGGCTGCTGCTTTTTTGTTTTTATGTAGGGCTATGCCAGGAGCTATGAAGCCACTGACAAGTCCAGTACCCTGACCACATAACCACCTGACTATTAAAAGTATTGGATAGTCGAGACTATTTACGTCCAATACCCAATAGCACCAGGAGGTCAGAGATCATAAGAACATAAGAACATAAGAACAAAGGTAACTGCAGAAGGCCTATTGGCCCATACGAGGCAGCTTCTATCTATAACCACCCAATCTCACTCATATACTTGTCCAACCCGCGCTTGAAACAATCGAGGGACCCCACGAAATCATTATCAGAAATCGTTTTCATCAAATCGGTTCACTATAGGGGAGAACTCATGTCTTAATTGTAACCACATTGTGTGTTTGTGAACAATTAAGATGGGTGGGGACAGCCAAAGGTAGGCAGAACACGATCGTAAAACTTATTCAAAATATGTTTCCCACCTATATTCACTATTTCTATCTATCATGGCTGTGACGCTCTCATTACATGTGTGTATTCATAGACAAAAAATAAGGAGAAAGATGATTACGTAGTACAAGATTGTAATGGGAATTGACAATAAACGTTGAGGGGAATAGTCAACACAAGAAACAACAGAAGTTGGAGATGGGAATGAGAGAGAGAAAGCTCATTCTACTCGCCTCGCTAGCGATATGTGCCGGGTTAAAGCCCCGGGCAGGGCAGAACGCAACCCATAATTCTCAAAATTGATTGGTTGATGAGGATCAAGCCACCCAAGTGGTGGCACGGGCATGAATAGCCCGTTAGTGGTAGAATAAATCTTAAGTAAAAGTATCGTTAAAATATCAGTCATCCCTCACCTCACTCTCCCGATTTATAAGTGAAAAATACTATACACGTTCTAAGGGTATGTTCGAGTATACTAGTCCAAGCTGTAGCATACCACAACATATCCTCAGGGTATACTCGTCCAAGCTTTAGCCGACCCAAAACACGCTTTCATCACGTTTAATCTTTCAAAAAACTCAAAATCCCTTTTTCTCTTCACATAAAAAGTATTGTTATTATTTAATATAATTTCATGTTCAGTTAGGCTGTTTAGGTTAGGTGTTTAGGATCTATTGGCAATTATTTTTATTTGTAGTACGTTGATGGAACATTTAGTAAGGTGAGAATTGAATATAAAAGGACATTTTGATGGCGTAGTGGTAACACACTCGCTCTCTGTCTCGCCAGGGATTTAGTCTGGGTTAGACTCCTGACCATGGAGGATTGACTGGACGTTAATCATTAACTGTTCGTTCCTATTCACCCAGCAGTAATTGTAAGTGTTTATATAAATATATATATATATATATATATATATATATATATATATATATATATATATATAATGTGTCGTACCTAGTAGCCAGAACGCACTTCTCAGCCTACTATGCAAGGCCCGATTTGCCTAATAAGCCAAGTTTTCATGAATTAACTGTTTTTCGACTACCTAACCTAACCAAACCTAACTTTTTAGGCTACCTAACCTAACCTAACCTATAAAGATAGGTTATTTTAGGTTAGGTAGGGTTGGTTAGGTTCGGTCATATATCTACGTTAATTTTAACTCCAATAAAAAAATGACCTCATATGTAATGAAATGGGTAGCTTTATCATTTCATAAGAAAAAAATTAGAGAAAATATATTAATTCAGGAAAACTTGGCTTATTAGGCAAATCGGTCCTTGCATAGTAGGCTGAGAAGTGCGTTCTGGCTACTAGGTACGACATATATATATATATATATATATATATATATATATATATATATATATATATATATATATATATATATATATATATATATATAATAATATTTTATTATTGCGTGATATTTTAGACATAAAATATTACGCTATATAGGCTACATGACAGAAATTTATATGAAAAAATCTTATATACCACATATTCCAAAGATCACACATACCTACACATAAAAACATAATAATATCCATCACATTCAAAATATTTTTCTTTTAGCATAATAAAAACACCCTCGAATATTATAATAAGCTTATGGCAGAACAGAGTGTCTAGATAAAATATGTCTTTCTTTGCTTTTCAAAGTGCAAATAAGCTTGACATATGAGAGGGTTGGCCGACAATGAAATTGAGGTATCGACTTCCCACTGTCGGCATGTAAGCTTAATAGTCTTGTATATACCCGAGCTGAAAAGATAGCCGGTTGAATAATTAACCAAACTAGTGTGATGTACGTATGTTTTGTTCCTTCATACTGCCTGCCCTTGCGTTTCTCTGTGCAGTCGAGAGGGTTAAGAGGGTCACTACCCTGCTTGAAAGTGGAAGTTATTGGGATTATTTTTCACCTGCAATGGCTTAATTAAATGTTGGGTATATACACGTTGGTGTTTGCTTATCTAGAGGTGATGGTGAATTTTTCAGAGCTATGAAATGGGTTTTATATATATATATATATATATATATATATATATATATATATATATATATATATATATATATATATATATATATATATATATATATATATATATATATATATATGTTGGGTTTAATAAAACACTTATTTGGCGATTCCATTTGCAATTTAATCACCATTTTTACTTTATTATTTTCTAGTGTTGTAAGTACTTTTTACTTTTTTTAATATTTTGCGGCTTTTTAACCTTTTAAGTTCTGTTTAAACCTTTTGCTCTCTGTTTTAAAGCTCTGCCCTGTTTAATTTTTTCATCAGTTTAAACATTTTTAGCTCTGTTTTAACCTTTTTAAGATTTGTTTCAACATTTTAAATGTAATATCTTTGAGCTCTGTTTAAACATTGGAGACCTGTTTAAAAACCATGAGCGTTGTTTAAGCGTTTAAATTAAACTGTGTGAATTAAATGCTTAAAAGGTTTAAACTGTTCAACTTAACAAAAGCGTTGTTTAATTTTTTTTTGTTCCTCATCGTGTTATGATGCTTATCTCGCCATGTTAATTAAAAGCTGTTTCATTACGTAATTTAATCAACTGATCAAAGATGATAACAACGCTCTATCTTGCATTTTGTTGATATCTTAGTTCATAATCTTATTCTTATCATCATTGTTATTATCTCCTTCTGAAAGATGTCTCATTTAAATATTTATTTACAGCAACGACAAATAATTAATGAAATTGGCTCTCTGGTAAGCTATTTTTATCAATTTATTTTGTTCCATTATTATTTGTCATATAATTCAGAAGACATAATAAATAATATTTCAAATTATGTGCAAACTATTAAATAGAAAAATATTAAATCAACGTTCGTTATCATTGAAAAAAAATTCATTGTTTTTTTAAAAGCTGTTATTATGTATTTTTGTTGCTATGATATTTGTCAAATATTACAAGAGAAATAATATAAATCCAAATATTTATTGGATGTAATAATATATATAATATATTCTATATATATAATAATTCTATATATATAATAATTCTATAATATATATAAAATAACATATTCCAAATGATCTGAGAATGCTTAAATACAAAAATATTAAATCGAAGCGTATTGTTATTCAAAAAAAATTATAATCATTATTTTTCGCCTTGTGATATTGAAACCAATATCCAAATTATAATTTTCGGGTGCTTTTGTGGTGTGATTCGTTAGATTTCCTCTTCAATTGATGACCAAAATTTTGGTGTGGGAGGCAGAGACTGAGCAAAATGTGGGTCACCTTGGCCTGTCTCACCTTGTCTCTAACTCTTATTAATACCCACTGCAACTCAAATGTTAGCGCTCCAGGATGTGTTGCCACTTAAGCGTAAGACACCAAGAACAGTCTGGCACGTTACCTGTAACTCTGATGCTGCTACCGATGATCATGTTGCTGAAGAATCTTTTATTTGTCACGAGGCCAATTCTCGCCAAGTCTGAAGTGGACGATTCGGTCTCAAAAGTATGGGAGTCACGAACCAATTAAGTCTCGAGCCAAAGTCTCGCTGGTATGAATTGAATTTAAAATACAAGTCGAAATTCAAAGACCTAAATGATGTACGATCTTGGTAATTGGGAAACCTTGGTTATTGGGTAATGACATTAATGAGCGACGTATGAGTTTTTAGAAGAAAAATATATGTATTTTTTTAGCATATTAAACCAAAGCTGTTTCCTTTCATTAGAAAATGTTTGATTTTTATGCAGATAAAAATATTACAAAATGTCTGGTTAATGTTAAAGTTGGTTCCAGAAGTATGTTCTCCCGAAAGTTAATATGCCTTAAATTTACGCAGATTGAGTTTGGCATTGACCTCTGACGCCTGTTTATCAATAAGTTCACATTTATGTGTTGTTTTCGGGTTATAGTCGTGACTGGTTATTAAATTAATATATTTTAGGTTTCCGTCGAAATGCGCGGGAATCTCACGTGTTTGTTTTCTGGCCTCATGTAAACAAAAACAAAATTTCAGTAAATAAATATATTTGTGAGAATGACCAAATGAGGAGGGGGCTTTTTTTTTGGCTATTTTTGTGGTTTAAGTGGCTTCACACCACCACCGCACTTGACATGATACAGTCAGCACAGACAAGACGAAGTTTCCTGTCTTTATCTTTTAATTATAACCTAACATTTATTCGACTTTCTTGCCAATAATCCTTATATTTAATCTACTTTCTTGCCAATAATCCTTATATTTAATCTACTTTTTTGCGAATGATCCTTACATTTAATCTACTTTCTTGCCAATAATCCTTACATTAATCTACTTTCTTGCCAATAATCCTTATATTTAATCTACTTTCTTGCCAATAATCCTTACATTTAATCTACTTTCTTGCCAATAATCCTAACATTTAATCTACTTTCTTACCAATAATCCTTACAGTGATCTACTTTTTTGCCAATAATCCTTACATTTAATCTACTTTCTTGCCAATAATCTTTCAAATTTCTCCAGTGTACTCGGTGTTAATCTGCCGTATGATTATTTAATGATCAATTAATCATGCAGTAAGATAACGTCAGTAGAGACTTTAACTAGCGGACGTCACCCCATGATCCACTACCACCCCACAATAATAAAATTAGCTTAAAATTAGCTAAAATTAGCTTATTTATTAGCTCGATGGAGCATCGGCCTCACACAACTGAGGTCCAGAGTTCGAGTCTCCTACAGCCCCAGATAAATGGAACTACCCACAATATCCAAGAGCAATGTCAATCATTGCCGAATCAATGTCATCAACATTGATTACGGGGATTCTACGTTGAATCAACGACAAATCTTGGATACTGTGCTCACTGATTAGCATCCACGACTCAGGGAGACTAAGATATATGTAAAGTTTTTTGTTTTCAGTATATTTGTTTCACCAGTGGGACGTTAAACAGAAGCAATGCCATGTTAGCCACTCATCCCACACTTCTGAAAAATAAAGGAATTGACTACGTTTCGATCCGTCCTTGCACCGTTTAGGTGAGACCGAAACGTCGTCAATACCTTTATTTTCAGATGTCTGAGGTTGGGTGTCTAATGTTCAGCCCCGTTGTGGTGACTTACTGTCTGCATTACAATATTATCACTTCTTTTTGCTAGTCTAGATTCTTAAAAGTAAGAAAGTTCAACAGTTGAAGGCTCGATTCATATATATACATGGTTTTTAAAGAGTTTTATTTTTCACTTATTCATGGTTTTCAAAGTTTTATTTTTTCATTTATTCATGGTTTTTATATAATACCTAATAATTTATTATTTATATAATAATTTTATATAATAGCCTGATAAGTGGCTAAATCAAATTTGTAAACACATTGTCACTTCTGGTTTCTTTCTTAAGACTAAACTTTATTTTTTGTTACCTGGCAAAGAATCTTGACAGGATATAACCTCGGATGGCACTAAGATTTACACTGTTTTCCTTTAAATTAGACATAATGACAGACATAAATTAGACAGACATAAGCTGAAGTCTTTCTCCTACTCTTGCTGCCTTTGAAGCGGTTAGTTATGTATACAATCTCGTTATCCAATTATTTTTATGTTGAGGGGAGGATGAGAGATGCGATGAGGGATGATTTCGTGGGCAGAGGAGAAACTGATTCCTCGTGAAAGAGGAGATTTATCATGTTTAATGTATAGCACAGCCTTGATTCTCTTGTTATTGGGTTGGTTCTTGCGTTCTCAAGGATGTTATCTGCATCTCACTTGCCAAATTAGAGTTTTTTCTTAAGAGGGAAGTCGCACTGCAGATTTGACAGAGTTTGTGAGTAACGACAATTAATTTGCATATGTATTTGGAGTGCGACGTGTGAAAGTGTGGCACTGGTTTTGAGTGAGTGTTGTGTTTACTTGTGCATGTGTAGTGCTGACTACTGTGGGTGTAGTACGAACTTCTGTGGGTGTAGTGTTAACGTATGTGAGTGTGAAGCTGACTTACGCGATTGTGATGCTACCTTGTGGAAGTATGATGCTGACTTCTGAGCACTTACGAAATGCTTGGGCAGCGGCTGTTTGATTTACAGGTGTAGGTTTTCGTGACTGATTTACAGGTGTGGGTCTTCGTGACTGATTTACAGGTGTGGGACTAAGTGACTGATTTACAGATGTGGGTCTTCGTGACTGATTTACAGGTGTGGGTCTCTTCGTGACTGATTTACAGGTGTGGGTCTTCGTGACTGATTTACAGGTGTGGGACTAAGTGACTGATTTACAGATGTGGGTCTTCGTGACTGATTTACAGGTGTGGGTCTTCGTGACTGATTTGCTGATGTGGGATTCGTGACTCATTTACAGGTGTGTGGGTCTTCGTGACTGATTTACAGGTGTGTGGGTCTTCGTGACTGATTTACAGGTGTGGGTCTCTTTGTGACTACAGGTTCCACACTACACAATAATGTGATTTTTATTTGTAATAATTACACGCCTGATCTCAGGTCTTGGATTTTGAAACATTGCTATTCGAATTTATCAATTATATTCCCAATGCAAAATTAAAATGTAAAATTCCTGAAAAAAAAGAAAATTCGTTTGAAAGTTTTTTTTATTTTATCTATAATGAGAGTAGGTATTTAGGCAGAGAAAAGAGAGTTACTTGAAGAGAAGAGAGAGTAAGGGGGGTTGGTTGGTTAAGGATTCTGTCTGTCTGTCTCTCTCTCTCTCTCTCTTTATCAAGACATGCCACAGAATATGATTTTATGAAACTAATTTTGCGAAAATATAATTTAAAATATTTTCTTCCCGAGTTTCTTACCGTTGTGTTTATATATGACAATTTATATATATAAATAAATATATATTATATATATATTATATAACGAATATTAGCTTAGTTCCTGCCCCGTAGCCCATATTAATTCACAATCTTCTCTCCATTATATTACCAATAAAAGCTATATTTTCGACCAATTATAATTTAAGCTTTTAGTAAGGCTCTGCTTTTATTCAAAATATAATATTTATTTATCATGATATTAATTATTATTGCCATTTTCTATTAGTTTGCTATTAAGAACATGTTGTTATTATCCGATTATTTAATTAAGGGTTTTGAACACTAATATGTTTTTGTGGAGACGACTAGAGTTTGAATTCTATAATAAATTCTCAGTATTAACTCTCGGTATAAGCTGTCAGTGTAAGTTTTCAGTGTAAACTCGTGTAATCTCCCAGGGGTAAACTTTGAGTAAATAATTGTTTACTCATAATCAAAAGAGTTAAATAACAAGTATAAGTTCTCTCTTGTAGATTATTTTGCACTATAAACTCTAATATACTGTCTCTCTCTCTCTCTCTCTCTCTCTCTCTCTCTCTCTCTCTCTCTCTCTCTCTCTCTCTCTCTCTCTCTCTCTCTCTCTCTCTCTCTCTCTCTCTCTTCCCCTCCCCCTCTCTCTTCACCCACACCTTCTCTCTCTCTCTTTCTCCCCCTCTCTCTCTCTCTTCCCCCCCCCCCTCTCTCTCTCTCTCTCTCTCTCTCTCTCTCTCTCTCTCTCTCTCTCTCTCTCTCTCTCTCTCTCTCTCTCTCTCTCTCTCTCTCTCTCCCCCTCTCTCTTCCCCCCCCCTCTCTTCCCCCCCCCTCTCTCTCTCTCTCTCTCTCTCTCTCTCTCTCTCTCTCTCTCTCTCTCTCTCTCTCTCTCTCTCTCTCTCTCTCTCAAACCTTTGTGGATCCAAAGTGAAAGCCCTCAGGCGTTGAAGCTGCCAGCCAACTACGATGATTTATCACAAACTTTATCCCTTGGACAATGTTTGTGTTGTGTCTGGATTATACAGACCTTCATAACCCTTGTTTTGTTTTTCCTTCGCTCTGACAGTGCATATATCTTACCTGAAGAAAAAAAGAGCCATAAGATTATCATAACTCACTTTTAAAAGGCCCATTTTCATACAAGTGTTTCAGTGATGTCCATCCTTATGTGGCAATCTCTGCTGTGCTTATGATTAGGTAAGATGAGATTGACAGTAGAGAAAGGAGAGTTAAGATAAGAGAGAAGTTAAAAAATAAGGTAGACATAGAATTAAGGAGTAAATAAGGCAGATGGAAAAATGACTTGAATGAGGTTAAAGAAAGAATGCGGAAAAAGATGAAGAAAGTACTGGTTTCAATCGTAATAACACAAAAAATCCAGCAGAGGAATGTTATGTGCTTGAATATATGATGATACACACACACCAGGGGGGGTCTGGTAGCTGAGTGGACAGCGCGCAGGATTCGTAATTCTGTGGCCCCGGGCTCAATTCCCGGACCAGGCAGAGACATATGGGCAAAGTTTTTTTTCACTCTGAGTGTCTCTGTTAGCTAGCAGTATATTGGTACCTGGGAGTTAGACAGCTGTTACGGAGCTAATTCCTGTGTGTGGGGGGGGGGAATTAATAGTTAGTAACAGTTGATTGAAAGTTGAGAGGCTGGACCAAACAGCCAGAGCTCAACCCCCGCAAGATCAACTAGGTGAGTACACACACACACACACACACACACACACACACACACACATATATATATATATATATATATATATATATATATATATATATATATATATATATATATATATATATATATATATATATATATATATACAAAAAAAAGTATAGGGTGGTAGAACAAAATATTACAGTGTTCAGTGAGGCTCCACAAGGTCTTCTCTGAGTACTCTGTATTTTCTTCTCCGAGGCTTTGGGCCCCTACATTTGCACCAAAGGAGGTACCCTTACACTATTTAAAAAAGTTTATATATATATATATATATATATATATATATATATATATATATATATATATATATATATATATATATATATATATATATATATACACTCGTCACAGGTTGTAGAGTTCCTCCAGCTCCTCAGATGGCGGGCAGGAATCATAGATGCAGTGAGCATTTCCTCTCTGGATCGCCAATATATTCGCCTAGTATGAGTGACCAGACCTTCAACCTTTTCCATAATTCATTGATCTTTCATTGTTTTGTAGCGTAAAGTCTTTAGGGACGATGGTGAATGGTCGTTGGGATTAAAGTAACACATAGTAGTGATATTTGAGAGAGTGTGGGAGATGTGGGGGGGGGGGGAGAGTGTTGGTGGGCTGGCTCTCTCTCTCTCTCTCTCTCTCTCTCTCTCTCTCTCTCTCTCTCTCTCTCTCTCTCTCTCTCTCTCTCTCTCTCTCTCTCTCTTTCTCTCATAGAAGTCACTCATATTTCAAGTTCCAAGTAGCACGGGCTATGGTGAGCCCGTAGTGGACTTACCTGGCACAGGAGCGAGGCTGTAACCGCTCAACTTTTCGCTCATATGCGTTACATAAGGCCAGAAATTGTCGTACTAGAAAAATGGAAGCGGCTGGCGAAAGTGACGTACTGACCCGTTTTCTGTTTTGGGTCCTCTGGTAAGATAGGATAAGAGCACTTTACATTAAACGTTTTCTTAACGTTGGGAAATCTAAGGAGAACGGGCTGCGTTGGTAGCGCCCAAGATATGTGTAAGCAGGTGATTCTCCACCCCGATTTGCATTCATTTTTAAAAGATTTTTCCTGCCATCTGTAAAGAAGCAATCCTGTTTTTGCCTCAGGAGAGAGACAGCAGTAATATAAAAATTCCCCCCGCCTTAATTTGCATATACAGAGTTTGTTTGTGCTTGTACACCAGCATTTTTTTGTTATACTTCACTTGTATATATATTTGTTCCTAAATATTTTCTCTAGATATGTACATATTTTTTTATATATAATTAAACCAGCATAGATTTGTTTTTATAGTTGGGTTTAAAGCCCATCAAATTCTGACTTGTTATTAACTCTCTCTCTCTCTCTCTCTCTCTCTCTCTCTCTCTCTCTCTCTCTCTCTCTCTCTCTCTCTCTCTCTCTCTCTCTCTCTCTCTCTCTCTTAAGGCGTCACAAGATTACTGTCCAAGCACCAAGTGCATTTAAAGTGCTGAATATTGTACAGGACTAACGTAAGCTCTCAGTGTATATACACCTAGAACAGATCCACAGGAGCTGTCATGTGGTTTCGAACCTATGCGGTGGGTGTTCCCAGATGCACGCTCTATAGTCAACTGCGTCACGACATGGTGAAAAGAATTGCAAATTGGGTACTACTGGGTACCCAAGTTTATATATATATATATATATATATATATATATATATATATATATATATATATATATATATATATATATATATATATATCAAAAGGAATTTCGGAAATTTGTCAAAACCATTGAATTACGTGGAAAAACGTAATTATGTCGTAGTTAATAACGCAGTGAAAAATAATTAAAATCATAGAAAAATAACTCATTTAGTGAAAAAGTCTTTCACTTCATAAGGAAGACTTAGAGTTTCAGAAGGTATTAAGGGCGCTATTAACATGACCGTGGTAGAGTAGAAACTGACACTTATATTGTGGAAAAGGACACTTATTCAGGGGAAAAGTGCCATTACGCAGAGAAAAAGTACCATTATGCAGTGAAAAATTATTTGTATGCAAAGAAAAATGTTCTCTTATGCAGTGAAAAAGTCCCCATACGCAGTGGAAAAGGACCCCTTACGCAGTGGAAAAGTCCCATTATGCAGTGGAAAAGTCCCCATACGCAGTGGAAAAGTCCCCATACGCAGTGGAAAAGTCCCCATACGCAGTGGAAAAGGACCCCTTACGCAGTGGAAAAGTCCCCTTACGCCGTGAAAAAATCTCCTTATGCAGTGGAAAAGTCCCCTTTCGCAGTGGAAAAGTCCCCTTACACCGTGAAATAAAATTATTTGCGAAGTGGAAAAGAAATTCCTGAACAACGAAAATTATTTATGACAAATCTGTTAAAAATAAATTGCGGGAAAAAGAGGAAGAGAGGTGAGGAAGAAGGGATAGTAAGCAATATATAATAGACGAATCAGAAACGAGGAACGTAGAATGGAGGGAGGGAGAGATAGAGAGATTACTGAAATCACACTCCAAAATCTCGGAACTTAACTGAACATCACTATTACATAATATAAATTACATACATTTCCTATACACCTAGAGAACTAGTACACATAGATCACAGATAGAATACAAATAGATTATACATAGATCGGACACATGTATCGTACAAGGAGACTGTGTCACGTAACATTTATTTACAAGCGCAAAAGAAGCAATTTAGAAGGTGATTCGCCGAGAGAGAGATCATTACCATGGCAACAATGAACCCTCACAGCCGCGTTAGTGTCTATAAAAGAACTATCGAGAGTAATAACCCGCGTTACTATAGTGGTAACGGCTACTCGCAATCTGCATGTGGAAGCTCTTACAGAACAATCAGCTTGTCGATTGAAGAGATTCCAGCGAGCTTATAGCTGTTTGAGAAAGGATCTAAACCCATTTTTTATTCAGTTTACCGTTTACAACGGTAACCAGTCCTCAGATAATTCTTATTCATCTCAAGGCCAAACCATCAGACGCATTCGTCAGCTTGAACTCACTGTGCAAGAAAAATAAGAATGTACTCAAATATAAATTTGTTATCATATATTAGCAAATTGTGCAGAGTTAGGCGTACGTTAGGTTAGGTGATTAGGTTTTATTGGTAATTATTTGTAGTATTTTGGGTGAAGCGTTGTGGTTCGAACAGAGGTCATCAGTGAGGCACAGTTCGAGAAATGTTCGAACGTAATTGATTCGTGTATTTGGCGTGTTTCGTTCAGGGAAAGGGGAAGGGAGTAGGAAAGAGGGAACGGGTAGGAAAGGGGAAGGGGGCATAAGAAAGGTGCTTAGAGACTGAATTAAAGATCATTTGGCATTTCTTAACGATGACTAACTAATTCAATTATTTTTCCTAACAAGATACGTATGAACCCCAGCAACCCACCTAACCTGCTGAAACCAAATCATAGAAAACGTCAATATATTGTGGTCTTTTTTTTACGATAATATTGAAGAAAAAACATGTCAGATTACAGTGAAATTTAAACAGTTTTGGCGTAAATAAATTGATGAGTATAGGAAAGTTTTTTCACAGTTAAAAAAAATACTGTATTTCTGGTTAGGAAGTTAGAGTTTAAACGAAGTGGCAGAGAATGAAATCGTGTTGAGATGAAACTTGGACGAAAGAAAAAGAGCTATAAAGGATAGAAAAAGCTATAGAAGCTATAGTATATAGAAAAAACTATACAAGGTATAAAGGAAAAGAAAAAACCTATAACTGATAGAAAAAAAGCTATAAAAGATAGAAAAAAAGCCATGTTAAAACGTGACCGGTGTTGCATCAGCCGTGTTTCTATGACAGGCTGATTGATCAGAAGTAGAATTAGCTTGAATCACTAATAGGAATCACTAAAGAAACTTCTATTGCAATCAATAAAGGAACCATTATAGGTATCGTGGAAATTTCAGCAGAAAACTTCGCTGATTTGCCACTTGTTTTACCAACTTAAACAAAAGTTTCATATTGGAAAAAAGATTCTGCAAATTTATTAGGATTTATTTCAAATTCATGAGATGATTTAGTAGTTATATAAACCGCTTCACATATTCAGGCCTCAGTTTAGCAATCTAAAAGTAAGTTTTGTATGCATGGGAGGACATGATAATTCCTCTAAGATCATTGATTTATTTTCTGAAGAAATGCCTTTGTATTGATGAGAAACTCTTTTGTTATAGGGGAAAGAAGTATTTTCTTTTTATCTATAAACTTGGCAGTTTCAGGAGGAAATTATCAGAGATTTAAGAAACTCTGTCGATTCCATAACAAGTATATTTGACACAAAATTTTATTTACCAACTCAGGACTATATTCACCAGCTTCGAAGATAATTTTCATGAAAATTTAGACAAAAAATGGCCTTTTTTACGTCAATTTCCAGATAAAAAAATATATCACATCAATGATATTAAAAACAAGTTTGGCGCACTGCAAAAAACTTTATGAGTATAGGAAAACTTTCCGACCTCAAAATCAAAACAGTTAATTAATACAGAGTACAAAAATCTGGACCCCAAAAGCTTTATTGTGCATATTTGCTTCGTTCCTCGTCGGCACCATAAAAATTTGCATTTATGAGCTGGCAATGGACACTAAAAAATAATTATAAATCACTCGAACGCTTTAAATGTTTGGTGTATTGGGCCAATTTAGAGTAGGAGAGAGAGAGAGAGAGAAAGACAGAGAGAGAGAGAGAGAGAGAGAGAGAGAGAGAGAGAGAGAGAGAGAGAGAGAGAGAGACAGACAGACAGACAGAGAGAGACAGAGAGAGAGAGAGAGAGAGAGAGAGAGAGAGAGAGAGAGAGAGAGAGAGAGACAGACAGACAGACAGACAGACAGACAGACAGACAGACAGACAGACAGACAGAGACAGAGAGAGAGAGAGAGAGAGAGAGAGAGAGAGAGAGGGGGGGGGGAGGGGTAACAGATAATAGATATTTCTAATAGCTAAATTTATCATATTCACATCATACATCATCATACAACCTCCTTGTCACGCAAAGGAAAAAGAGCATCTCCTGGTCACGCAAAGGAAGAGGAGCAGGAAGAATAACAGTTATTTATAACGAACTGTAAAAGTTATAAGAGTCTTGTAGCACAGTAGTCTACGTTATCTGAAACTCGAGGAATCCAAGGTTCCACTCCCATGGTGGAACAGAGACCCTTAGGCACGTTTTCTTTGCCCTGATGCCTTTGTTCACCGTGCAGCGAATAGGCATCTGGGAGTTAGACAACTGTTGTGGGTCGCATCTTAAGCAGCAACAAAGAGAACGAGTTACGATAAAACTTGGACGCAAGACAGAAAAAAAAACCCATAATATGTGGCGTAATTCTAGTTTTCATAGCGTAATTCTAACTACAAAGATGTGCTTGATAACGACCAATAACGAGGCTGTAACCTCTTGTCAAGCGTGGCCCAATCGTCTCGTCACGAAGCTCAGTAATAACCATCTTTACGAAGTATTCTCGCAGAGGTCAAATTGCTCTGCATGATGCAGATGATCCCGGTATGTGAGGTCAGCTGGTGAGGTGGCGGCGGGTGAGTCTGTGTGTGATGAGCAGCAGTAATAGTGATGAAGTGCTTAGGCAACATTATGGCAAGATTATGGCAACATTGTGGCAAGATTATGGCAAGATTATGGCAACATTATGGCAACATTGTGACATTATGGCAACATTATGGCAACATTATGGCAACATTATGGCAACATTATGGCAAGATTATGGCAACATTATGGCAAGATTATGGCAACATTATGACAACATTGTGACAAGATTACAATGTCTGTGGGGATAAATCTTACAGGCGTGATGAAACGGGTATTCCAGGGAGCTATATAAACACACACCAAACGTACCCACAGCAGTTTTTAACGTTATTACGACGTCTGAACGTAAAAGTAGGAAAAAATCACGTTAAAACTACGTTGAGTGTTCAGTAAAATGCTTTTTTTTATACCCTTACCTATTTTGCCATAATAAGCTTTATTACAGTCATTAGCTTTATCCCTTTATTTATTTAGGTCCCTTACCTTTATCTTTTTTTTTATGATAGACGCCTTACCAACTTGATTTGGTTAATTGAAAACCAATTTTGTATTGTCCCATTTTGCTTAAGTTCTTAGCAGCTCTATGTTAGAACTACAAGGAAAGACCAATTCCTTCTTAGAAGTGATCATCTGCCGCCTAGTGTGGCAAGTCTGCTAGAAATTTCATTAAAAAAATAAACTTTAAAAAGTAACTTTAAAAAGAAATAACTATAAAAATTGTAACTTTAAAAAAGTAACTTAAAACAGCAACTTTAAAAAAGTAACTTGAAAAAAGTACTTACAAAATTAAAAACTTTAAACGGATAAACAAGGGAGTTTTTTTTAAGAAGGATATCCTACTTTATTGAGCTGATTTTATGCTTTATTAATTTCAGTGTCTAACCACTGAAAGGTTTAGAGATTCGCAATGTCCTTAGCATAAAATCCGCAGCAACACTACTTTCTTACTTAACTTTCTTCACTAGTTGCTAAAGTGAGCACAATATCCCAAAGACTTAACGTTCATTTAACGTAAAATCAGCGTCATCGACGTCGAAAACGTTGATAATGTTAATTTAACCTTGATGATATTGATTAGACGTTGAAGTAACGTTACTATTGGATAATATACCCCACTGAGATTGTAACTTTTTCCTCCATTCTGTGACACCTTTTTGCAAGTAATATAATCTGTAATATTAATCTTTATAAGTAATATCAAATTAATCTGTATTACTTTTATTCGAATAATGTAATATAATATTATAATTTCAAGTAATTATGTAATATATGCAAGTGCATAATCAAATCAACAAGCAGGAAAATATTCCCTCAGACTAGATTATAGACTAGATTATAGAATATTTTATAATTTTAGCTTTTATTCATAGGTTAAAAATATACTCACACAAAAGTTTTTATTTGCATGAAAAAAAATACAAAAACACATTTATAGTTAGCATATAATCTGTTTGTTTTGATTCACATGGTGAAAAATATGTATAACGAATGAAGCAGCTGTGAGGCAAACTTCGTCTTCAACTTTGATTTATGACTTGATAATAGGAGTCAGGAAGCTTAACAGGGAGATTGAATAACCGGTATTTTACGATGCTCAATGTTTACTAAGAGAGCACGTCTTCTTGGTGGGTCTTTTAAGGTGTCTGTGGGAGTTTCTCTCTCAATCTTCCCCTTTTCTTACACTTTTCTCTACCCCACATGAGCCTGGGTCTCTCTCTCTCCTCCCTCCCTCTCTCAATCTACTCTTCTATCATCTCTCTCTTTCTCCCTATTCCCCTTCTCCCTCTCTCTTCCCCATCTCACCCTTTCTGCAAAATTCTTCCTCTCTCACCACTCTTCTCTCCCTTCCTACTCTTCTTCATTTTCCATCCTCTTTCCCAATCTCCCACTTCCTAATCTCTGCCTCTCTTTTCCTTCTCCTTGCTATCTGTCTCCCTCCGTCTCTACTTCTCTCTCTACAAATACCTCTCTTCCCACCCACTACTTCATTTTCTCCATGTCTCTGGTACTTTATTTCTCTGTTTCCTGTCTGTCTCTTTTTGGTGTCTTCCTGTCTGTATGTCTCTCTTTGCCCTGGTCGACCTGGACTCTGTGCAGCCCTGACTTGTGCACAAACATAAAAGTTCTACCAAAAAACATAGAATATATACACACAAACAGACAATCACCAGAAGCATCTTGACCAACAACACCGAGATAATCGACAAATTCAGCACCAATCGTAGATAGGACATACACGAAGCACTACATATCAAAAAATCTCAGTCAACTATTGATAGTCAGCCTTGGTATACTGAGCCATCTTCAAGGCTAAGGTAGAATATCCAGTGCACTGTCCCCAGCCATCATGAGAATATAAGAAGTAAGGACGCAGCAAAATGGCTATTGGCCTGTGAGACACCTTCACCTCGTGGTTGAATGACCTATGCATAGGGCAAGCTTGACGCAGCATGGGGATTTATGATGTATTTGAAGTGGATTTAGGGGGTGTCAGGTCGACCTCATGACCCCCTTAAAAGAAGGAAGAGCTCCTATTCCAATGATGCTCCATAACTCGTGTGAAATCTGAAATAGGGGTTTGGTTTTACCAAGAGTTTGTCAAGAGTTTTTCGGCCGTTCATAATATTCTAACTTGCAAAATAACCCAAATGGTTTTTAACTACGTTGTTACAACTTTGCATCAACTTTATGACTGTAAAAGTAACCTTATTTTATTTTGTATGTGTGCTGCGATTGCAAGTTCTGAGAGAGAGAGAGAGAGAGAGAGAGAGAGAAGGAGGGTGACTGGGAGAGAGGAGGGGTGAAGGGAGATTAGGAGAGAGGGAGCTGAGAGGAAGGGAGAGGAGAGTGGAGAAAAAGAGAGGCACCCGGATAACACCAGGTACCCAATATAGTTAATACACACACACACACACACACACACACACACACACACACACACACACACACACACACACACACACACACACACACACACACACACACGTTGATGACCAGACCACACACTAGAAGGTGAAGGGACGACGACGTTTCGGTCCGTCCTGGACCATTCTCACAATCGACTTGAGAATGGTCCAGGACGAACCGAAACGTCGTCGTCCCTTCAGTGTGTGGTCTGGTCAAAATATTTCAGCCACGTTATTGTAACCCATCGCCTGCATATATATATATATATATATATATATATATATATATATATATATATATATATATATATATATATATATATATATATATATATATATTTAAATTTCACCACCCGGCTGGGTTTGTCCCTAGCGGAACTAGCTTATCTCCTCTGTGATCTTAATGATGCTGCCCACATGACTGCTTTTACACTGCTTGATTTGCAGGTACGAAACTTAAAGAATTATGAGAGAAAAACTATATATATGTATAGAGTGTGCCTTTTTGTTCTTTTTAGAAGTGTACCCCTAAATATGTGTGTTATATTTCTTTCAAACGAATCATTTCAATTCCTTATCTGCGTTCCGTGAGATTTATTCTTTAGCATCATATCTCTCTCTCTCTCTCTCTCTCTCTCTCTCTCTCTCTCTCTCTCTCTCTCTCTCTCTCTCTCTCTCTCTCTCTCTCTCTCTCTCTCTCTCTTTCTCTCTTCTCAAATACTCTTCCAGCGAGAGATATCATTTAGGTATCAGAGGTACCATGTGATTCTTAGTATATCTCATAAAAAATTATTTATTTTTATTATAATTATTATTTAAATATTAATAATAATAATTGTTATTATTATTATTATTGTTATTATTATTATTTCTGATAAACTTACTACAATACCGTAGTGCTTGAATGAAGTGTGTAATTTAGACCAAATTTTTCAGGGGAATATAGCAGCCTTTATCAAGGTACAGTTATACAATGTTCTGGATAGAGATTCTAGGTACATGTATATATATGATTGGCAGCCCGTCTAGCTCACGTCCATTATTAGACGTCGCCATGGACGTCTCGCTATTAAACGCTCTCCTGGGGTTTCTCCAAAGGTTTCGGGAACATCTGAGGAATGATATAATGTTTTGGTTTCTGGGATCTGTGGGCCAGGTATCACGAGAACATTACCCCGCACCCTGAACACCATAAGGTCTGTGCTTATATAGATTAATGAAATTAGTTAACTTAGCTTCGTTAAGATTAATTTTGCGGTTAGTCGGATCTATTAAAAGATTTGTTTCCCATTACTGTCTCTATTGAATTTATAATTACTCTTTCTAGTAGGCGTCTCTCTTTGATATTTGGTCTATTGTATATACTTCGACTTTAAATCGATCCTATGATCCATATCACAGCAATGGCACGATCCCAATCAAATTTTAATACTGTTTTTTGATGCTAACTTATTTCAATAACCCAACGACCAGTCTTCCAAACATATAATAAAGATTGCAACGATTGCAATTCATCATATAAACAACATTACCTACATCGTTCTTATTATTGCCATTATCAACGTTATCAGTGCTACCTCTCTCATCCCCTATTTCCACTATTACCTTCAATAACACCATTTATTAACGGTAAGGTTATTAACAACTGCAACGGTGTTAATAGTACCATCATTCTTATCATTCCCGTTACTATTACTGTTGTTATCGAGTTTGTTATTGCAGTGTTTTTATCCAACATTTGAGAGGGGAAATTTACCAGACAGTCAGAAGAAAGTTAACGTTATAAAATGTGGACATTGAGCCTGATATATAATATATAAATTTTATATAAATATATATAAAAAATTTCTCACTGAGGATTTATCTGTGACAAATCAGTTCATTTAAATCATAATTTCATGAATTAGCAATCATAAAATTATGGCTAGCAAGACACTAGGATTTATAACACGAATTGCCAGCAATTTCTTTATCCGGGTCTTGTTAGGGCTCATTTAAATGATGCAATCTCAGTTTGGACAACATAATTTGAATAGACATAAATTCTGTCATAAACATTCAGAGAGGAATGACAGAGCTAATTCTAGGATAAATAAACCTACCAAAATTCAAAATAAAATCACAATACCTTGATATATATTAAATAAAATCCTTGAAGCAGGTTTGTGGTATCGAACCTGCGTACAATTTCGTCAGTGATATCTCATTTTATTATGATTTCATTAGTTTTTGACGGTAGCGTTTGGTAGAGAATCTCATTGTCTATACCAGAGTGCGTGCGGGTTGCATGTACAAATTTGATAATTAATAATAATTAAAAATTAATAATACTAATAATTGGATATCAGCTCCAATCATCTCGTACGTTTGGTTGGACTTCAGGTTGTGTTACGATTAAGAACGTCATGGTTCGCTTGGTAATATGGGCGTCTTGGGGAACTCCAGACTCAGATTCGAACCCACCGCTCTTCTAAAAAAAAAAAAAAAATTTCTTATATACCATTTCTTAAAAAAAATACGTAATACGAAAAATAGTTCTCCACTCTTATATGCCATTTACGTACAATTTAAAATGATATAATGATCCAAAAAACAAACATAAATACATAAATCAAATACATAAATTTATACATAAATCAAATACATAAATTTATACATAAATCCAAAACGTAATAGTTAAACTTCCCACTAAAACTGACACACCTGAAATGATTGCTTTATAAAAGCCAGGGATCGTACCGGGGAAAACTCGTCGGTAAGCCGTCGTTGTTGGTCGATTTTGTGACGTGAGTTACAAAAGGACGTAGCGAGGCCGCTGCTCGTGCCTCGTTAGTGGCCGTAACTCCTCCGATCATGTCCTGATGGCCGGTTAGACGCCGGCTGGTAAGCAATTTTTCTGAGGGATGAGCGCTTTAGCGTTTTGCTTCCAGCACTGAGAAATCTCTCCCATGTTAAATCTTCATGCAGAATTCTCTCAAATACCGAGAATTTTTGGTGGTGTTTCTGGGGGTAACTAATGAGTATTTAGGTCCATGAGTCAGTGTTCCAGGAGCAGACGATGAGTCACAATAACGTGGCTGATGATATGATGAGTAAAACCACACACACAAGATGAATAGACGACGACTTTTCGCTTTCATCATGAAATGTCGTCGTCGCCTCATCTTCTGTTGTGTGGTTTAGTTTTCACTGTTTCAGGAATACCTTATACTCAATAATTCATGTCAGTCACTACACACAGAAATCACAATAGCGTGATGCATCAAATAAACAAATCCACAAGAGCCGTGACGAGGATTCGAACCTACGTTCTGGAGCATCCCAGACGCTGCCTTAATAATAGTTCAGTCGATTAAGGCAGCGTCTGAGATGCTCCCGGACGTAGGTTCGAATCCTCGTCACGGCTCTTGTAGATTTGTTCGTGTTAGTCACTGTTTCTGGGTTAACAAATACCCAGTTATTCATGTCAGTATGTCTCCAGAGGTGATGACGATACCTTCTTTGAGAGGAAGATCTCTGTGAGGTGTGATCACTGTTTATATAATTAAACGTGAACCGTCAGAGAGTTCCTACATTTAGACGCAAATGGGTCTAGTTGGCCAAACCATTCACTAGAAGGTGAAGGGACGACGACGTTTCGGTCCGTCCTGGACCATTCTCAAGTCGATTGTCTCAAGTCCATTCTCACAATCGACTTGAGAATGGTCCAGGACGGACCGAAACGTCGTCGTCCCTTCACCTTCTAGTGTGTGGTCTGGTCAACATTCTTCAGCCACGTTATTGTGGCTCATCGCCTGTACATGGCATTATGGTTCATCCTGTTGAGAAGTGAAGCATTTATGGAACACTAAGGCTCAGTGTTTAGCAGGAGAAAGCGCTAAGCTATTACGATTATAGAGCACTTGGAAGGGATATAAGGAATAGGATTTGGGATGGGACGGCGGGAAGGAATGGTACCCAACCACATGGACAATCGGGGATTGAACACCGACCTCCATGAAGGAGACCGTTGCTCTACCGTCCAGCCCATAAATGCTCTCACAATAAAAAAGGATCTAAGAGGTACCTATAACTGGTACCACTGAGTCATAAAATACGGTCCCGTATTTTAAAGACCCGAGTTCGAGTCTCCGATTATTCAAGTGAGATATGAGTAAGGTAGATGAGTTCATCAGTAGATCACGTCAACAGTAAATCAGACTGACGATTGTCACTTCTACTGGCAGTGGACGTGACAAACTCAGACTGATAGTTGGAGTGATTTAAGCTTCTTTCATTTATTTAAAACATGACGGAAAAAAACTATTTTCAAGAAAAGAGAAAAGTCTTAAGAGACAGATTTTGAGGAAACAAACTTGTAAATATTGTTGCTAATTTATTTTAATATATTATTTGCATCAGTTTAGTAGTACGATCTCTGGATATTTCTTACTCAAAAGGATTTGGGCCCCATTTCTTCACTCTGTCTTATCCCAGCTCCAACTCCCAGCTCCAAGGCTATCCTCTTATCCCAGTTCCAAGTCTATCCTCTTATCCCCTTGTCCGAAGCGTCACGTCTCTTCTATCCCAGCTGCAAGTCTGTCCTCCAACTAAGTTTCAAGTCTATTCTTTTATCCAAGTTCCAAGTATGTCCTCTTATCCCAGCTCCAAGTCTATTATTTTATACCAGTTCCAAGTCTATCCTCTTATCCCAGCTCCAAGTCTATCCTGTTATCCCAGCTCCAAGTCTATCCTTATAACCCTTGCAAGCGCTGTATATCCACACACAAGCCTAAATTAACACCCCCCCCCCCCTTTCCCCCCATCCTTCTCAGGGCTACCATCCTAGGAATGCACAAAATGTTAAGTTGTTTAGCCGTTTGAGGAGTGTTTGAACCCAAGCAACTCACCTATAACCAATTTGGGCATTTCTGAGAATGTTAGTTCCAAGAAACGTCCAAATTGAGGTGCTTTTAATTACGCCCAAGCGTTGTAATTGCTGTTTTTCGACAGCTTTAAAACTTTGTGATTCATTCGGTGAAAGTTCAAGACCTGTCGCCGTAACTGGAGTCTGTTCATGATTAGAACTTTAAGAACGCGATTGGAACTTAATGCATTAGTAATAACAGACTGGCTGGTCATAACTATTGACTGGATGACGGAACATTGACAACTGTGAACACATACGTTTGTAAACACAAACAAGTGTGTCTTTATTAAATACGCCTTTATTAAAGCCGCAGCTGGGAACATACGTAAGTTCGATCCCTCATCACGGCCCTTGTGGGTTTGTTCATATGATATATCACGTTATTTTGATATCTGTGTGTATTTAATTTATTTTGAACCCCTTACTGATCCTGTGAGTGACAGGAGAAGGTTATAGGGGCACATAATAGGATTAGATCAGCTAGTTCCATCGTTCCTGTTCTTTTTATGCAACAATAATAATGCACACAATTATCAACTTAACGGTTCAAGGTTCCCTATTCTATATCTTTTTTCTCTCAACCATTGTAAGCCATTCGTCAATGGCTGAAGGGGCTTCGTCGCGCACACTCTTCAAAATTAAGAAGTCATATTTAGGATAGAAGCCTGATGGCTGTTCCTTTTTTTTTAAACAATGGTGGCTGATAGCTTTTGTTGTGGAAACAATGGTAGCTGGTGGTTGATGAGCATGAAACAATGGCACGGTTTAAGTGCACTTCTGAGAAAGATTAGCAGCACATTTATCTAGTGATGAATTTTGAATTGTAATCAACCCCCTGTCAATTGCATGGTCATTATGCATTTCATGTTGTTGCAAGGAAATTGCTGTTCCTTGAAAGGAGTCTTATGACTGTCAATTATCTCAGAGGAGTCCCAGAGCATTCAATCACGTGGTGTTCTCAGACTAGGAGAGCCACCTTGCTTCCCTGCTTGATTTCATGTTTTGGAGGTTAAAATACAAAATACAGTAACTGGGTTCTTGAATTTAATAACATGAGTAAAGCACTCTTGAAGGGTGAGTCCTATATTGACCCATACGAGCCAGCTCCTATTTATATTAAATGTATTCAACTCTGGTATGAAACATTTTTAGTCCATGATTAATAAGCAAATTGATGACAATTGAGAAACATTTAATTCCTGTTATTTTGTATAATTGGTGTTGAACACTGATGGTACATAGCATTATCTTCATCCATATTTCAATTTTCATAAGTTTCGTCTGTGTTTTTTTTAACTTTGGTGTCTCAGCTCAATATATACATGCATCAATTTCACCTGCAATGTGGATTGCATTGTTCATGTCATCCCTAACAATCACCCAGCGACACTTCCCGACCTGGAGTGGAGGAAGATAAATCATAAATTATACACAGAATTCACAATAGATGCATCAAATGAACAAGTCCACAAGGGCTTTGAACGGGACGTAAGTTCGAACCCTCATCACGGCCCTTGTGGATTTGTTTATTTAAATCATGAAATGTTGCAAATCTATTGCATGTTTAAGCAATTCAACATAGATTACAGGTGTTCAGGATCTGAACCATAAATAATATTTTGAATTACTTAACGAATAGTATTATTTTTTTGACGAATAGTATTATTTTTTTGGTGCATAGAATTGTTAGTATTGACCTCCTCCAGACAAGAAGGGACAATATTCACCCCTATACAGGCGATGAGTCACAATAACGTGGCTGAAGAATGTTGACCAGACCACACACTAGAAGGTGAAGGGACGACGACGTTTCGGTCCGTTCTGGACTATTCTCAAGTCGATGATCAATATTTACCCCTAACAAGATCAATATTCACCCCTAACTCTTCCCATCACCCCCTTCATCCCCCCCCCCTTTAATCATCCCGTCCTCTCTACTAATGGGCTTCGTTTTAGACATTATGGTAACCAACGTTACAAATCCAACCTTCTATAAAAACTAGCGGCTCACAAATATCCACGTTTTCAATGCAACTGTTGCTTAGGTTAGGGAGGTTGCTTGGGTTCGTACGTTCCGGCTAGACTATAGTAGCCGGATTGCTGGATTTTATACCTTGCGGCATATCATGAAAACAGGAGTTACACACAGAAATCCCAATTGCATGATGCATCAAATGAACAAATCCACAAGGGCCGTGACGAGGATTCGAACCTGCGTCTGGGATGCTCTCGGACGCAGGTTCGAATCCTCGTCACGGCCCTTGTGGATTTGTTCATTAAAACAGGAGTTCCTCGTCGTACGTCGCCGGTCGAGGTAGAGTGGCCACTGAGAATATGTTTCTGGCCATGTTTCTGACCTACACTGGTGCTGTTGGTCGTGGGGTAATCGTGCTCGCCCGGAGGATCCATCCATCAATCATTGCTCGCCTGGAGGATTCATCCATCAATCATTGCCATCCGTCTCGCGTCCTCAACTCTATTATTCGATTTGTAACGTGAAATTACGTTCGGAAACACAATTACATAAACATACCATACAGAGTTTTACATCTATATTTTGTACCGGTTTTCGGATAGGGATTTTTGTGTGTGTGTACTCACCTTTGGGCTTGAGGGGGTTGAGCTTTGGCTCTTTGGTCCCGCCTCTCAATCGTCTATCTACTGGTGTACAGATTCCTGAGCTTCTCGAGCACTATCATATCTACATTTGAAACTGTGTATGGAGTCGGCCTCGACCACATTATTAATGTGTGT
Source organism: Procambarus clarkii (assembly GCF_040958095.1). Classification (NCBI taxonomy): domain Eukaryota; kingdom Metazoa; phylum Arthropoda; class Malacostraca; order Decapoda; family Cambaridae; genus Procambarus; species Procambarus clarkii. The sequence goes on along the minus strand of NC_091239.1, from coordinate 10,510,333 downwards.
GTGTGTGTGTGTGTGTGTGTGTGTGTGTGTGTGTGTGTGTGTGTGTGTGTGTGTGTGTGTGTGTGTGTGTGTGTGTGTACTCACCTATTTGTACTCACCTATTTGTGTGTGTGTGTGTGTGTGTGTGTGTGTGTGTGTGTGTGTGTGTGTGTGTGTGTGTGTGTGTGTGTGTGTGTGTGTGTGTGTATAGACAGCTCTGTCTAACAGCTGAGGTAAAGTGACCTTCCCTGAGGACAAGACCCACTAAAACTTTCACTATACTCGCTTCTGCCTCTATCACTTGCATTTTTACTCGAAGAAAACGAAAATTCTTTCATATATTCACAAAACGCATAAAATTTCTCTATTCGTAGATAGTAACACATAAGTTAAATAAATATTCTTTAACACGACAACACGCAAACTCTCATATTTGGTTTTGTTTACAACTGTAGTGAAAATCAATATGATATTCTTAAGACCCGAGTCCCCAAATAATGTTTTAACTTTATCATCGTTGCCTGACACTTGTTGACATGGCCTAACCACAGCTGGTTCCTGGTGACAGAGTTGTTTATGCCCCTGTGTAGCAAGCCTGACGTGCTCTACTAGCTGTTTTATTTTGATTTATGGAAATGACAAACAGATATATCTCCGCAGTCTCCGTGGTGTAGTGGTAAGACACTCGCCTGGCGTTCCACGAGCGCTATGTCATGGGTTCGTATCCTGGCCGGGGAGGATTTACTGGGCGCAATTCCTTAACTGTAGCCTCTGTTTAACTCAACAGTAAAATGGGTACTTGGATGTAAAAACGATTCTTCGCGGCGGGGATCGTATTCCAGGGACCTGCCCGAAACGCTACACGTACTAGTGGCTGTACAACAATGTAACAACTCTTGTATATATCTCAAAAAAATATATATATAATTCTCTTGCAAGGTGAATAGAAATATTATTTGGCCCAATGCAAATATTAAATAGTTCATTTGGGTAATATTTTTAACATGTGAATGGAATTTAAAAGCTTAAAAGAACGTCAAATGTCAGTAAATAGTAATGTTTGTATTTAGATATGCAAATGTTAATATAATTTGTTATATTACGTGGAGTATACGGGGCGTATATCTGGGGGTATATTTTGTCTGATTCACGCTGGCTCATATAGTTTTCTCAGTTCAGTCTTCATCAACAGAGACTAAATGCTCATTTATCCAGTATCAAAACCTTCCTGTTTACGAATGAAAACCGGTTTGCACACAACTTGCGAACTAATTACTGAACAGTTTCTCGAACTTCGCTTCGCTGACTACCACTGTTAGAATCATAATTCTATTAGATGCTTCACCAACGTACTACAAATACAAATAATTGCTAACAGAACTTAAACACCTAACCTAACCTAACCTAATCAGGACCTAACTATACAACACGTTCTTATATTCATTTATTTTTGAGATAATACAACTGCTAAATTTGCAGTATGTTAAAATTGACGAATGGGTCGTTGAGTTTGCCACCACTTGAACGAGCCTAACACGAGGATAACTAGCCTAAAAAACTTGAACACCTAAACTAACCCAGGGCTAATTATACACAAAATTTTAATTTATAATATTATATTTTATTAATTTCAAAGGTGGTACCCCTTTTACTTAATAAAAAAATATATATATAGGATATAGGTATTTCGTAGATTTACGGGCTATTCATGCCCGTGCCACCTCTTGGGTGGCTTAATCTTTATCAATCGTAGGGGTTGTAGTTTTTAGGAGAGTATTTACCTATCAGTACTTATATATAAGTGACTTCAGGGGAAGTAAGGTTCAGCTCTTCAGGGCCCCTTTTCCTAGTCGTGGTGTACCTTGTTGAATTATAGCTTAATTATGTTGTTCGAATTTCTTTGTTGAATCTGGTCCATAAAGCTGTGAATGGAGGTGGCTTTCACAGCTTCTTCTGGCATTGCGGTCCTCTTGTCGAACACCCGTACCAGAATTTCTTTAAATTTCTTTGATTCATTTACTTTTTTCAGCTTCCACTTACGTGCTCTGTCTTACTTTCTCTCAATTGAAGGAGGTTGGTCTTGTCCACCTTGGCAATTCCCCCCTCAGTATCTTTTGTGTTACGATCATGTCTCCTCTGTTTCTTCTCTCCTCCAGCATTCGTAAGGTGGGGATTCCATGCCGGTGCTCTATATTCCTCGTTAACTCTGCCTCGTCTGCAAACATTGACATGTACTTGTTCACTCCCTCAGCTTAGTCATTCACGTTAATTAGGAACAGTAGGGGAGCAATGATCAACGTCTTGGGAGAACTCCGGCAGTTATACCGTCGTCCAACTTGGAACCTCTCGTGTCTGATGTTGTCTGCTCTTCAGGTTATCTTGAGGTTATCTTGAGATGATTTCGGGGCTTTTTAGTGTCCCCGCGGCCCGGTCCTCGACCAGACCTCCACCCCCAGGAAGCAGCCCGTGACAGCTGACTAACACCCAGGTACCTATTTTACTGCTAGGTAACAGGGGCATAGGGTGAAAGAAACTCTGCCCATTGTTTCTCGCCGGCGCCTGGGATCGAACTCGGGACCACAGGATTACAAGCCCAGCGTGCTGTCCGCTCGGCCGACCGGCTCTCATTCCTGCTTCTCCCTCATCTGTTCTACCTCTGACGCTCCTCTTTCAGTAGTCACAGTAATGACACTAAAGGGATTGAGAAAATCTGTAGGAGCTGTTGTGAGGATTCGAATCTATGGGAGTTCCCAGGCACGCACGCTATAGACGATTACATAACAGAGTCAGTGGATATGGGGGGACATGTGTGAAACCCTGATTTGGCTTCAGTGGAAGCCTCAAGGAATCCTCGTGGCTGCGATAGTGCTCCCAGGTTGGAATCCTTTGGACCATGTCGTGGCTTAGTTGGCTAGAGCATGTATGTGTCTGGGAACATCTAGCGAACATAGGTTCGAATCCTCAGCACGGCTTCTGCAAATTTTCTCAATAATAGTAATAATATTAGTAACCATTTGTAAACAAGATTTTTGGTAATGATTGAAGAGGCAGTAAGCTTTGGTCGCCAGCTTGTTATCAAAATTAGTTCCATCATTTTTCATATTATTAATATGTTTATTATTATTGTTCCTCTTTCGACTCGACTACTAATTTCATATTGACTATATAATACATAATAAGAATGTCAATTCAGAAGAACATTACAGAGCCCTTGTAACACACAAGAGGAGTGTCAGGTCTGAAGAGCTTCACAGAGCTCCATTGTAACCCACAAGAGGAGTGTCAGGTCTGAAGAACTCCACAGAGCTCTTCTGTAACCCACAAGAGGAGTGTCAGGTCTGAAGAGCTTCACAGAGCTCCATTGTAACCCACAAGAGGAGTGTCAGGTCTGAAGAACTCCACAGAGCTCTTCTGTAACCCACAAGAGGAGTGTCAGGTCTGTAGAACTCCACAGAGCTCTTCTGTAACATACAAGAGGAGTGTCAGGTCTGTAGAACTCCACAGAGCTCTTCTGTAACATACAAGAGGAGTGTCAGGTCTGTAGAACTCCACAGAGCTCTTCTGTAACATACAAGAGGAGTGTCAGGTCTGTAGAACTCCACAGAGCTCTTCTGTAACATACAAGAGGAGTGTCAGGTCTGTAGAACTCCACAGAGCTCTTCTGTAACATACAAGAGGGGTGTCAGGTCTGAAGAACTCCACAGAGCTCTGCTGTAACATACAAGAGGGGTGTCAGGTCTGTAGAACTCCACAGAGCTCTGCTGTAACACACTAGAGGTGGGTGTCAGGTCTGTAGAACTCCACGGAGCTTACAGACGGCCATTCCCGTTAGTTAACTGCTCGCGCCAAACGAAAAGCCATCATAATAACTCTTATCTGTTTTTTTCTTTTATCAATCCGGAGCTGGCAAACAGGAAGAGGAATGGATCAAGCTCCCCTTCTGTTCCCTACAAGTCATCTACCCTAATCTCTCTGGCTGATTATAAAACAAATCAAAACTTTGACTCTGAGGTCCATTCCACAAGATCACACTCAGCAAATACTGATTGAAGTCGACTACGCCTGCTGGTATCTTTTGGTATCATGGCCTGATGTGTGAGCCATTACTGTTCCACATGTAAAACTAAATACCATTATTATTATCCCCCCCTAAAGTTTAATATGGTTGACTAGTTTTGTACATTCTCTTAAACAGATTTGGTCACGAATGTCATTCTCATTTGGGCCTTCGTGTTTCACTATCGTTGCAATCAACTGCTAAATAAGATAAATCAATTTTGCAATCTTCCAAATTCGTATTATTGCCATTTTTTTCCCCTTCCTCTGCCCTTGTCATAATAACCGAGAATAGCGTACACAGAAATGAAAAACCAAAACTTCAAGGATGAAACTTATGATAAATATTGTTTGAGACGAATACTAATTACAGCGAGGTTAGGTCTTGCCCTTGCAAAGGTCTTGCTTCGGGAATAGAATTCAATTGTCTGCGCTCAGATTTAATAATGGAGAATCATCTAATCCTTGATAAAAGCCAGTTCTTCAGAAGCTGATCCAAGGTCGTGGATGCGAAAGGTTGGGATTGTTTTCATCAAGGGTTTGAGGGGGACTTTGAAAGGGCCTTGATGATTGATGAAGCAAACAGATGAATATATGAGATGATTATAGCAAGTAGACTCTGAGAAGCAATACTGTTCCTTGGAACTTGTTGATACCTATCACTGAGGAATATTCTCATCTCTGTGGCAGAAATTATACACATTTGACGAAAGCTAAATAATTAGTTATATAGGAATGTATTATTTTTATCTAATCCAGTTTTATATTATTTTATTGAGTAATCACTGGGATATTTTTGCAGAAGTTCATTTTTTGTTAGAAACGACTTTGTAGCTAGAAATAAGTTGCTTTTAAGGAATACTTCTTAGGTTTAGGGAACTGTGATGGTTACCTCTTTGCTTATTTTTTTGTTTTCTTGTGCCGGTGCTTTCCTCGCTAGGCAATTTGTTGAGTTGTAGTTGTTGTATTAAGACTAGTTCATAACTGGTCAGGACGCGCGCGCGCGCGTGTGTGTGTGTGTGTGTGTGAGAGAGGTATAACTATAACACAAGACACACGCACACACACACACACACACACACACACACACACACACACACACACACACACACACACACACACACACACACACACACACAAAGCAAACCGCGATCGTATATTACGAACCAATATAAATACAATATTTTTTTTAATACTATTTTCTGCGTCATCGACGTAACAATATATAATTCAATACAATTTTCTCAAGGATGTAATGCCTACATGATGATTGTTACCGAGATAACTCCCTCCGTGGTTCGATCCCAGATCAATCCTCCAAGTTGACAGCTGGATCTACCAGGCTATAGCTGGCAGGTCGACGTAGCGAGTATTGTTACATTCACTCACCTGTATAGAAATCAGAACAAGTGAGAATAAGTTTGTAGTCCTTTGGGTGATTGAGGACTTAATAACCCTTCAGTTAGTAGTCCTCCGGTGATTGATAGCATCAATTACTTAATAGTAACCCTACAGTAGTTAATAGTAACCCTACAGTACTTAATATTAATCCTCCAGTACTTAATAGTACTATTATTTATAGTTATTATAGTTAGTAATTATTACTTATAATATTAAGTTATAATAGCTATTATAGAGAACCAAGAACGCCACCTCAGCGCTCCCTAATTTATTTTTTGTATTGTGTTTCGTATAGAATATATTCTATATAAATATTATATAGAATAAATATTATACCAGGATAGAATGGAACAACTCCACCAGGCTAGACTATACCATAAATATTACACCAGGATAGAATAGAACCACTCCACCAGGATAGACAAGATAGACTTATAGATAGGACTTATATCTATAAGTCCTATCTTATATAGACTTATTGGCCTCGTATGGGCCAATAAGCCTTCTGCAGTTGCCTTTGTGCTTATGTTCTTATGTTCTTGTGTACCTTAAATACTCCACCAAGATAAAATGAAACTAATTTTTGCTTCACTGGGATAAAATTTTTAGAAGAGAGGTATTATAATTAAAAGGAAGCAAATCGCCTTAATTTTACACTATAAAATGGTAGTAAAAGTTAGTTTTGATATGTAGTTGTTGTTGTTAGAGATTCAGCTACTCGGAACAAGTTCCAAGTAGCACGGGCTATGGTGAGCCCGTAGTGGACTTACCTGGCACAGGAGCGGTGCTGTCTTTTTTTATATATGTTGATATGTGTGATGTGGTTACCATGACGCCCATCTTCACGTAAGATGTAACCTTAACCTCACTTTTCTCCCCTGTTCGCATGGTTATGGAAGCAAAATATCTTTAACATTGCAGGCGATGAGTCACAATAACGTGGCTGAAGTATGTTGACCAGACCACACACTATAAATTGAAGGGACGACGACGTTTCGGTCCGTCCTGGACCATTCTCAAGTCAAGACAATCGACTTGAGAATGGTCCAGGACGGACCGAAACGTCGTCGTCCCTTCAATTTCTAGTGTGTGGTCTGGTCAACATATCTTTAACATTCATTGAATCACAAAAAATTTTGAGTCAATTCTTTTCATGGACAGACTTTCGTTTAACACCCTATTTTGCTATCCTTTAGCAAGGCATTTTAATTCTAAATATAAATAATAACTTAGTGAATTTTAGCAACTGTTAAACAGGGGGTAATTTACAATTAAAGTTACCAATAAAAAGTTATTGAACTTAGCACAGTAATTAACGAAATATTCATCTTTTTATTATTAGGTGAACATACAAGACGTTTCATCACCAAGAGTGACACAGGTGGAGCACCTAAGGTACAGGTGAGATAGGAGAAGGGAGGAAATGTCTCCCGAGGGAGACCCAACAGCCTCTTTGGGAATAGGAGCCAAGACTAGAATTGCGTTAGCAAAATACACCTGTTCCCAGGGGGCGCATTCTCGATCTACAAGCTTGAAGGGGATATATATATATATATATATATATATATATATATATATATATATATATATATATATATATATATATATATACATATATTCTTAGCATCAGGGCTTAATTGAAATAGGAGTTCTCCAAAACTCATTTTCGTACTTTTAAGGTGAAGAAAAGAAGTGATTTACTATAGAGTGTAAAGTAAAAGAATAGAGCAACCTACCATGAACACCCAAATCACGGAACTATTTACTCTACCCACCACGAGAGTAAGGACAAGACAAGAACATATCGATGCCAACACAGAAGACAATGTCCAACATAACAGGCCAATTACACTGGATTAATCTTTGTGTTTAGATAGGAGATGCCTCGTATGGGCCAATAAGCCTTCTGCAGCCCCTATGTTTATCCCTTATGTATCCCCCCATGTTTTCACCTTCATTGTATTATCACCTGACCTAATGCGGGTATAAAATCAACTAGTATTGTAAGATCTGTTCACTTGAGAATGAACCATGGAGGTTCGAAACGTCGTGCAAATTATACAAATAAGTGTAATACACTCTATAGTAAATCACTTCTTTTCTTCACCTTAAAAGTACGAAAATGAGTTTTGGAGAACTCCTATTTCAATTAAGCCCTGATGCTAAGAAAATAGAGGGATAGAAGCCCTAAACCAGAAATAATAAATACAGAATATGCGGTCATATTCAATGAAACATGTTTGAAAGAAAACCTGCTGCCAGTATACACCATATATATATATATATATATATATATATATATATATATATATATATATATATATATATATATATATATATATATATATATATATATATTCATCAAATGACTGTGAGAAACCCACACCCATAATGACCTATTTAAGTTGTTGGATGAAAGTTCTCACAATACCCATAATAGCAGTGTCAACTCTCCCAGCAACACTGCAACAACCCCAGCAACACCTCACAATTCCATATCAATTTGGAATTCTAGTTCTAGGTAAAATGGTGATTTTGAGAAGGCAACGTCCAACAGGTTGTTGACTATGGCGTTAAAATTGGGTGTTTAAATTGTGTTATTTCAAACTGGTTTAGTTGGTTGTTGTGTCTTAACATTAGCATGGGACTCGGAGACTTTCTGAGACTCGTGCTAATGGGTACAAGAGCATCGTTTGAGGCTTGAAATTTGGAGGTAATTGTTTGTTAATAGGGAATGGATGAGTGGATTAATAGGTAAGATGAGGTGGATTAATAGGGGAAATGGAGGTGGATTAATAAGTGAGATGGGGGGATTAATAGGTGAGATGGGGTGGATTAATAGGCGAGAGGAGGGGATTTAAATTTTAATCCTCCAAATAGGGTTCATCGTGCCTAACGAGGTGTTTACTAATTCCTGGGTTCTCATGGTTCTACCTACTATCCTCCACCCACTACCTATCATCCACCTCCCACTTCCTGCTATCCTACACCCACTACCTATCATCCACCTCCCACTTCCTGCTATCCTCCACCCACTACCTATCATCCACCTCCCACTTCCTGCTATCCTACACTCATTGCCTGCCATCCACCATCATCCTACACCCATTATCTGCTATCCACTACCCCCCTACCCCCCACACCTCTCACCACAACCACCCCACCAGCCTCTCCAGGTCCCCATGCGTGATGGGTGACCACCATCACCACTTTAACTGTAACAACCACAACACCTCATTAATTTTGTGCCTTATCATGAGAGGCAATTATAGTGGCTGCCTCGTTATCTATTGTGCCAGCGCTGGTCATTTAAATACTCCCTTGTTTCCCCTTATAATAGTTCCATGTCAAGAGGAAATTATCATTTGAAGATAACTGGGATTTTATTAATTTTTTTCATTTTTAAATATTTCATTCTTAACTTACTTAACAAATTGGGGTAATGGGATTTACTTTGAATTTGTTTCTTTGCTACATGAATTTGGCCATGATTTTTTTTTCATATATATTTTCAGGTGGATTGATAGGATTTCAGATCCTATGATTTCTTATATTTTATATATTTAATTAATTTTGCAATTATGTCCTCAAAGGACAGTCAATAACTTTGAATAAGTATACACATTTGTACTTAATTTACACCAAGTTATACAGATATGTAAGGTAACTATGTCTACATTAGAGAAACATAGTCTGTTCCTCATTAACTTGGCTACTATAGAATGTTTTGGTACTGAAAAGGAGAAAAACAGTTTGTGATTTAATATGAGAGTACAAAGTGTACCCCTTTTTCATTCATAACTATTCATTCACGGTATCAACTCTTAAAATGTTCACTACAGCGTACAAACACACGAAACTCCTACTAATTAGTAGTAGTAGTAGTAGGAATCCTGTAGTCGTGAGAGACTACAGAGTTGCGCTCTGGTTATCTAGCGTGTCCACTCCAGGGTGCAAAGACTGGGTAGGTCGATATGGAGGAGAAGCTGTTACCCATGCAGCAGGTCCCTAATTAGTACCATTTACATTATTACGTAGTGATCTTGAATGAAGATTTAGACGGCCATATGTATCTTTAGATTGACCCACTGACATAAGTAACAAAAAGACTTTTGTGGAGTATATGAACGTCGACCATTTGTACATGTACAAATCTTAATATGTAGACATTTTCTCGAATAAAAAATATGTTAAAGGGTACCACCTCTAGTGCTAATGTGGGGGACCCATAGCCTCGGAGAAGAGAGTAAAGGGTATTCAAAGAAGATCTTGTAGATTCTCATTGAATACTTGTAGAGTATTTTTTCTCTTACCACCTCTTTATTATTTTATACAATATTATTTATTTAATTTATTTTATTACATTATGAGACAGTTTACAGAATAAACACACATATGACAATCACTGCTCGAAAACCTCCTCTTACTCTCCAGAATTGGATGAGGCATTTCCTCTCTGGATCGCGACATTGAGGCGCTGAAACAGAAACTGGCCGCTCTTGGGTCTTTAGTTTGCCTAATGAGTTCCTCGCCCACCTCATTCAGAAACTTATAGGTACATTTACCACAGACACCCAGGGTCCCGTAGCCTATTTGTTGGAACCTATAACAATGTTCTAGGACCTTGTGCTTGCTAGTTTTCTGGGTTTCCCCCATGAAGATGTAGCCCCTTGCGCCACGGAGGCAATAAGCACTGAGATAATGAACATTATGGACATGAAGTTATTAAATAATGATTAATTATAATTTTAGAAACAAATAATTTTTGATTAATCATCATTAATTAATTAATCTTCTTAAATTAATTAATCTTTAAGAATAATTGTTTGTTAGCAGTTTTCAGCACTCAACGAATGGTGTGAGGTGAAGCAAATGCAGAAATCTTGAGTAACAAATTGGGTGGGGTTATATATAGATGTTATATGATTGGGTGGTTATAGATAGGAGCTGCGTCGTAATGGGCCAATAGGCCTTCTGCAGTTACCTTTGTTCTTATGTTCTTAAATCAACTATGTTGGGAAAAATTGCACATTTCTAACTGGCCAAACTTACCCAAGTCTCATTTATTTTGTATCCAAAATATCCTTGCGTTGTATGATGCAGTTTCTCATCAAATATTTTCCGTTTGTGGTTGTCTAAATTATTTACAACCTACTTGAGAATGGTCCAGGACGGACCGAAACGTCGTCGTCCCTTCACTTTTTAGTGTTTGGTCAACATACTTCAGCCACGTTATTGTGACTCCTCGTCTGCATGTAAATGAATTAAACTGACATATACTCAAAATACCACACATTGTTTAATACAAGTTAAAGGTTTGTAGATATAATCACAAAGATATATTAGAATATGCAAGTGGAACCGAACAGTTAAGGCGTTAAATGCTCCTGCTTCACACAAAGGTTACCCGCAGACCGGTGCTTTAAAATTCGAGTAGATTATTTTATTTTTTTTTTTTTTTGTCTTATTTTTAATTGCGAGTGGTAGTAAGGTGCACACAAACACACGTTAATCATCTTCAGGCTTGCTAGAGGGAGGTCGAGGGAGATTATCAGAGGTAAGCATGCACCACAACAGCCGTAACCATGGCCCCGACGCTAATCATCGCTACTACGCTTCTGACACAAATGCCCAGTAAAAAGCGCTGTTTTATGATTCGTTAAGAATGAAGGGAAAAAAGGAGTTTTTTTGGGGGGATGGGGGAGGGTGTTAGGGGGTGTTGCGGGAAGCAATTGTTAGGTCAAACTCCTCTGTACAACCTTACAGCCAATCACAGTGGCCATCATAAAGCTGTAGAGTCGGCAAGACTTCGCCGTTCTGAATTACAAGTAGTTTGTGGAATGTCAAGAGAATGATAACGAACTATGCGAAAACCACACAATACGTGTACTCATCTAGTTGTCCTCACTTAGTTGTGCTTGCGGGGGTTGAGCTCTGGCTCTTTGGTCCTGCCTCTGAACAGTCAATCAACTGGTATACAGGTTCCCGAGCCTACTGGGCTCTATCATATCTATATTTGAAACTGTGTATGGAGTCAGCCTCCACCACATCACTGCCTAATGCATTCCAATATTTGGCAGTGTTTTTGTCCAGCAAACACAATGCATCGACAAGGAAAATGGGGGGGGGTAATTAACCCCCTCTTTATGTGTGTTTGTTTCAGTCCACCTGAACACCTTGAATTGGAGCCGGATAAGCTTTTTTTTGCGTCAAGAGGAAGGATAGCGAGTTATGAAAAATTTAACAAAAACACAATATATATGTGAGGGAGGGGAGGGGTTCCAGTTTACATGTGGTCTCTGTAAGGAAGGGAGAGGATATGTAGTTAGTTACTTATGATATGTGCTCGTTTTACTGTATATGAACACCAAGAAATGTAGCCAGATACTGTTTTTACTGAGAATAAATCACATAACAAGCAAAACATTCACGAAGCAAATGTATATATATTTATTAAAACAAATACACATTCACAGAATTTTCTTATATATATATATATATATATATATATATATATATATATATATATATATATATATATATATATATATATATATATATATATATAGGCCCGAACCGGTGCCCAACCAGGATTTTACGATTGGCCCGCCTACCCTCTGGCATGCAGGGAAAACGGGTGGATAGAGGCATTGGGTGCACGGGGAGATTATGAAGCATAGAGACAGCTAAGAATAGGTAGCCTCTCCCTCGTTCCCCTGCCACTATCCTCCCCTACCCATCTCCCTCTCTTCCCCAACCGCCCCTATCCCCGCTTCCCAGTGGTACCCCTACCCACAGAATCCATGAAAATTAAAATCCCATTTAAACCTAATTCTAAAGTTATTGGATTTTTCAGCAATTTTCGCGATCTCTGATTCTAAGAATCATTTACAGTTCTTTCCTGATCGGTAGTGAGCGATAGTGACTTGAAATGAATAGATCATTGTGTATTAGATAACTATCAAGAGATAACTAAGCTTATTAAGTTAATAAAAATAGCTAATCAATTAGCTATTAAGGTTATAAAAAAGCAAGCTTAATAAACTCTTGGTTTTATGTTTCATTTCTGGTTGTTGTACATCAATTTGTTTGGGAACGAGACTTTTGTTACGAAATAGAGGTTTGTTTAGGTGTAGTGTAAGTCCGGGTGTTTGTGAGTCCTAGTGTAGGTGGACTTTGTGAGTCCTGATGTAAGTGTTGTGAGTGAGTCCTAGTGTAGGTGTTGTTTGTGAGTCCTAGTGTAGGTGGACTTTGTGAGTCCTGATGTAAGTGTTGTGAGTGAGTCCTAGTGTAGGTGTTGTTTGTGAGTCCTAGTGTAGGTGAACTTTGTGAGTCCTGATGTAAGTGTTGTTTGTGAGTCCTAGTGTAGGTGGACTTTGTGAGTCCTGATGTAAGTGTTGTTTGTGAATCCTGGTGTAGGTGTTGTGAGTGAGTCCTCATGGAGATGTTGTGTTCATTTTACATTAAAACAGCTTCGAGCTTAAAACCAGCACATGGAAGACATAATACAGGTGCAAGGGATTACATGTGTAATCCCTTGCACCTGTTCAACATTACGGAACAGCTCACTAGACCTGCTTAAATAAAGCTGCATTAATCGACTGCGCTACGACATGGTAAGAAGAATTACAACCAGAAGTTCTACTGACCTTACTGCTGCAGAGTCCAAATAAGGGCTGTAGAACTCCTGGTTGCAGTTATTTTACCATGTCGTAGCGCAGTCGATTAAGGCAGCGTCTGGGATGCTCTCGGACGTAGGTTCGAATCCTCGTCACGGCCCTTGTGGATTTGATCTTTTGTCATAACTGTGGATTTATGTTCGTCGGAACCTTTTGGGTGAGGTACCAACAATGTACCAAACCCACGAGGTGAGTGCTAGGGAAGGTACCAACTTTTCAAAGCCACGTGGTAAGTGCCAGGGGAAGGTACCAACTTTTCAAAGCCACGTGATAAGTGCCAGGGGAGGGTACCAACTTTTCAAAGCCATGTGGTAAGTGCCAGGGGAGGGTACCAACTTTTCAAAGCCACGTGGTAAGTGCCAGGGGAAGGTACCAACTTTTCAAAGCCACGTGGTAAGTGCCAGGGGAGGGTACCAACTTTTCAAAGCCATGTGGTAAGTGCCAGGGGAGGGTACCAACTTTTCAAAGCCACGTGGTAAGTGCCAGGGGAAGGTACCAACTTTTCAAAGCCACGTGGTAAGTGCCAGGGGAAGGTACCAACTTTTCAAAGCCACGTGGTAAGTGCCAGGGGAAGGTACCAACTTTTCAAAGCCACGAGGTAAGTGCCAGGGGAGGGTACCAACTTTTCAAAGCCACGTGGTAAGTCCCAGGATAGGAACCACCGTCGAAGTCAAATTTTCCCCCAAAATAATATTTTGTTTAAAAGATTTACTTTGCAATTTTCCATAATAAAAAAAATTGAAACAAGACAGTCAACTGAAATGTTCGTCGTACAACTGGATAAATTAGAATTAGTTAAAGCGGCCACGATATAAGTTTGGTTGCTGGATTGTGAGTTGAATGAAGGAGGGATACAAAAGGAGATTTATTCTCTCCATTAAACATCATTCTTACTCGAGGGAGATATTTAATGACGTTAGTTAGGGAGTGAAACCCTGTGATTGAGCACGGAATTCTTCATCCGTGTTCGTTCCACCAAGGAAAATATGATCTACAAGTTACGTATCGTTTCGAATAATGTACAAGAATAATGAGCCACAGGCTGAAATATCTTCTGACGTGTGTGTGTGTGTGTGTGTGTGTGTGTGTGTGTGTGTGTGTGTGTGTGTGTGTGTGTGTGTGTGTGTGTGTGTGTGTGTACTCACCTAAGTGTACTCACCTAGTTGTGCTTGCGGGGGTTGAGCTCCGGCTCTTTGGTCCCGCCTCTCAACCGTCATTCAACAGGTGTACAGGTTCCTGAGTCTATTAGGCTCTATCATATCTACATTTGAAACTGTGTATGGAGTCAGCCTCAGACTGTGTGTGTGTGTGTGTGTGTGTGTGTGTGTGTGTGTGTGTGTGTGTGTGTGTGTGTGTGTGTGTGTGTGTGGCTGTCCTTTCCTCCTTCCAAGCCAGATAGACAGTGGAATACCTTTAAGAGAAATGTTTCATTATCAGTTAATTTTGCAGGTGCATGCTTAGCTCACATTCCAAACGACTCTAAGAAAGAATGTCTCCATCTGTGTGCAAATGAAGAACCATTTCGAAATGAGCCGTACAACCCTTGAATTCTGTCTAATATTACGTGGTATTCATATCAAAAATGGCTTTATGCTTAGGAAAGACTAAGAAAGACTAGGAAATCTTTTTTCCTTTTATCAAATTTAAATCAAAACCTCAAAAATTTATTTACGATTGAAAATATATTAATTGGTTCCTGATTCAGGGGCTATTTTATAACATTTACATATGTTAGAAATGTAAGAGAATATTTTTTTTTTACTTTCAGGTAAGGAGAGAAGACTATCTACCTAAGAGGAGGAAGGAGATTTAAGGTATGTTCTAATTCTTACTTGTTATTGGGTAAGGTTAGTTACCTCTCCTGTGGGTAAAGTAAGGTTTCTTACCTCTCCTGTGGTGGTTGGGTAAGGTTCGTAACCTCTCCTGTGGGGGTTGGGTAAGGTTCGTAACCTCTCCTGTGGGGGTTGGGGTAAGGTTTCTTACCTCTCCTGTGGGGGTTGGGTAAGGTTTCTTACCTCTCCTGTGGAGGTAGGGTAAAGTTTCTTACCTCTCCTGTGGAGGTAGGGTAAAGTTTCTTACCTCTCCTGTGGAGGTAGGGTAAAGTTTCTTACCTCTCCTGTGGAGGTAGGGTAAAGTTTCTTACCTCTCCTGTGGAGGTAGGGTAAAGTTTCTTACCTCTCCTGTGGAGGTAGGGTAAAGTTTCTTACCTCTCCTGTGGAGGTAGGGTAAAGTTTCTTACCTCTCCTGTGGAGGTAGGGTAAAGTTTCTTACCTCTCCTGTGGAGGTAGGATAAAGTTTCTTACCTCTCCTGTTTAGGTAGGGTAAAGTTTCTTACCTCTCCTGTTTAGGTAGGGTAAAGTTTCTTACCTCTCCTGTGGAGGTAGGGTAAAGTTTCTTACCTCTCCTGTGGAGGTAGGGTAAAGTTTCTTACCTCTCCTGTGGGGGTTGGGTAAAGTTTCTTACCTCTCCTGTGGAGGTAGGGTAAAGTTTCTTACCTCTCCTGTGGGGGTTGGGTAAAGTTTCTTACCTCTCCTGTGGAGGTAGGGTAAAGTTTCTTACCTCTCCTGTGGAGGTAGGATAAAGTTTCTTACCTCTCCTGTTTAGGTAGGGTAAAGTTTCTTACCTCTCCTGTGGGGGTTGGGTAAGGTTTCTTACCTCTCGTGAGGGAGGTTGGATGTAATGACGACATAACAGTTTAAGAACGTGAAGTGATGTCATTGTAGCTTGAATAGTGAGAAAATATAATGACATTGAGCTAATGAGGGTCACTCTTGTACAATGAGGTGAGGAGAGTTACATAATGTCACTTTTATAGTCAATAAACTGAGTTCAGGGATATTTGGAAATCGGAAGAGAGGAAAACAAAGAAACATTGAGAGAGAGAGAGAGTGAGAGAAACAGAGAAGGACAGAGACAGAGATAACTATTTGAGATGCATTCAGATTACCAAAGAGAAATCTGCATTATTTTCCCAGACCTCTCCTTATATTACAGTTGGATAGGTCGGTACGGTGAGGTCTTCGCTCCTTGGAGAGTCATTAGTTCGATCCTAGATAATCCAAGAGGACAGGCGTCGTTCCTTCATCCCCATCCTCTCTATTCCTGCTCCTATCCTATCCTTGTGACTCTTCTGTTTATTGCATGTTTATTCTGGCTTAGTTCTTTCTCACACTATCCTTTATTTCCTTGTGTTTATTTTTGGACAGAATTTTATGTTATCGATAATTTAAACTCTGGAAAAAAAATCCATAAAATATCCTCGAAATATTAGCAAGGTCTCTTTAAATAAAAATATAATAAAATTATATTTTCTCTATATATTTGCAGTCAACATTTAATGTTTTCCAATATGTCAATGCTTCATTTGTTCATACTTATTAATCGGATAAATAGAACATTTTTTAGCCAATTATAGATTGCATTTGAAGACTCTGGTAATATGTCATCAGCAATCAGATATTATCAGCTATATGGTATCAGTTATCAGGTATTTATATTAGTTATCAGGTATTCGTTATCAGTCATTAGTTAGGAGGAATCATTTATTAGTTATCAAGTATTCGGTATCAGTTATTAGTTTTCAGGTATCAGTTATTAGCTATCAGGTATTCGTTATCAGTTATCAGGTATTCGTTATCAGTTTTCAGTTTATGTGCTTCCTCTATCTCCTAACACACATACAGAATACTGATGCACGCTAACACAATTATTTCAATATTTGACAAGACAGCTGTGGTGTGGATGCTTATGAGTGGCGCCATAGTGTGGCTGCTGGTGGATGAAGCTGTAGTATGGATGCTGGTGGATGTAACTGTAGTAGATGCTGGTGGATGTAACTGTAGTGGATGCTGGTGGATGTAACTGTAGTGGATACTGGTGGATGAAGCTGTAGTATGGATGCCCTGGAAACACAAACCGAAACTGTCTCTATTTTCCGCTTGTTACAACTTGTAATAAAGTTGTTACATCTTGGCTTAGCCTGTTTATGACGTATTAGAACGTTGTTACAACTGGCTATATTGGTTGTTATAACTGGTTAGGAGGTGTTAAAACTTGTTCGAACGTTGTACCAACGGCGTAGTTTCGGTGTGTGTTTGGCGGGTGCTGGCCTATTATGGCGCCTTCACCGTGGGAGATCATATATAATATGCCTGATCACTCGTGTTAATTACCCACCATATACCCTTGTGATCGCGGGTCACAACTCCCTGTGTGTGTTGTAGTGATTAAGTCACATCGTTATATTTAATTGCCTGTCTACAGGTGCCCTTCTGGTGGCCACACTCTTTTGAGCTTTGGTCCATGCTAATCATATTGTCACTGGTATATCAAGTTTTCACAATTATTTTTGACTTGGTGAGAAATGGACTTGGGCTTATCAGTTCACCGGAGGTCTCGTTTCATGTAGGTCTCCCTTCCCTCCTTAATATCCCAGATCCTTGTCCCAATATCCCTTTCAGGTGCTATGAAGTCATTCTTATGGAGAAAGAGAGACTGATAAACTTTTAAAATATCTTTATCGTACATTTTACTCGTTAAATTCATTTGTATACTATTTAGAAGCTTTTGTGGGCTTTTATCTACATATCTAAGTAAGTGTGGAGCACTGCTTCTACATGCTCTTATCTCATAGCATCGAATGGAGTCCTATTTGTGAAGTCGTCCAAAACAAAATCCTCTTTTTCAACCATCAGACAGAAAGCAAAGTAGTGTTTTGGTGGGTCCCATGTAAGGCTCCCTCAGAGGCTTTATCAGAGCACAAGAAATAGACCCTTCTATTTGCCCCTCGTCTTAACTAATACCCAAAGTCCACCCTGAGATGAGGGCAGTAAGTCAGCCTGTCGTTGGACTTGAGTCGGCACACTTAAAGTCTCCCTAAGTTGAGCTGTGTTTCCCTTCTTCAATATACGTTTCTGGTGGACTCCTTTTGTGCTGATCCAAGGCTGCTAAACTTTGCCATTGTTACCTGGTTGCCAAACGGATGCTTACTATCAAGTGTTCATTATATTTCCTATCAGTCTTGGTGTGTCTGCCTCTCTCGCGGCTTCGAAATTTGTATTATCGTGATTGGCAAATTTGGGACTTGAATTGTTGAGTTATTGCATAAATATCATGCAGACAAATGACTGACTTGGTAAATTACTAGTTCGCTCCCCGAATGATTTCTTAAATGTTGTTGCAAATGGCGGATAAGGAGTTGATGGATGGCAGCCAGAGCGTTGATGAATGACAGCCAGAGCGTTGATGAATGACAGCCAGAGCGTTGATGAATGACAGCCAGAGCGTTGATGAATGACAGCCAGAGCGTTGATGAATGACAGCCAGAGCGTTGATGAATGACAGCCAGAGCGTTGATGAATGACAGCCAGAGCGTTGATGAATGACAGCCAGAGCATTGATGAATGACAGCCAGAGCGTTGATGAATGACAGCCAGAGCGTTGATGAATGACAGCCAGAGCGTTGATGAATGACAGACACAACATTGATGAATGACAGACACAGTTTTGATGATTAAAAATCTTCCCACAAATTAAATCCTTGTCTTTGATAGATTTTTCTGACAAATATTATCTTTTTTAAAGACACGTTTTCGACACCCTAACTAGAAGTTTTAAAACTTTTTGTCATACAAGTTCTAGAAATAAAATTAATATTTTTTTTATTGCAAATAAAACATTCGAAATGGAATTAAATTTCCATATTTTTTCGTCTGGTTTCAATTATATTTAACTATTCCGTAGTGTTTCGGATACCAAAATGAGAATGACTCTTGGCTCTAATTTCAAGCTTGTAATATTGACATATATTACAAATGCTAAGCTTAGTACAGCATTGATCTTGCAACATATGCGCATGTTCTCAATATAGAACACAGATAATGTCTATTTTGTTACCTAAGTTTTGTAAACCAACGTATTTATTGACGCACCCGTGTCAGATGACACAAAAGTTTACTGTGTAAGGGTGACTGTACGTGGCTTCAGAAATAAGTTGGAGTAAACTACTTGGAACTTATTGTTTCGAGTAGCTGAATCTTAAACAACAACAACAACATTCCTTTCACACATTAACCCTTCACTCCCCCCAAACACACACCCCTATCTCTCCGACACACCTTATCCATCTCCCCCTATCCCCCTATCCCCACATAAAACATTCCTACCCTCACTGTCCCCATATCCCCTACACAAACTATCTCGGTTAATCCCCTAATACACATCAAGGGGGCAATATGTGTTTCCCCATCACTGTAACTAGTTATCCTGCATATTATCTCCCTTACTGTAACCAAAAAGATGGGCCCCAGAATACAACTCTATCTGAACATACGTTTTGCAAATCAATCTCCGTATACATTTTTTTAATATATTAGGTACATTTGCATTTGTGCAGCTACCCTAGACTTTATAAAGGGGGGAGTACAGTGTGTCAAAAAGCTAGCTACGTGATGGTAAAAACTCCCCATCACACAGGATGGTTAGTCATATACAGGCATGTGATAAATAGTCTGCACTGGCAGACTCTGGGAGCATTATGAGGATATCATCAACACAAGAGTGAATAAGATAGCAGTGATACTAAAAGTTCCCATCTCGCAGGATGGTTAGTCATACAGGGCCATATGTTCAGTAGCCTGCACTGGCAAATTTTGGGTGCAATATGAGGATATCTTCAAGAACACGAGAGTGAATAAAGTAATTGCAAAATTGCAATGCCAGCTACATTGCTGAAAGTTTTTGTTAACATCAAATGGACGCTTATTTACCACACGACCCTTGTTAGTATGGCATAAAAATGCAACTTATGGCTTTGTTATAAACGTTAGTATTAGGTGGAGTAGATGTAATAGCAGTAGAAAAACTAGTAGTGGTGGCTGTAGGAGTAGAAAAAGTAGAAGTAGAAGCAATATGAGTAGAAGTAGGAGGAGGAAGATTAGGAATAGTTTCAGTGCTAGTAGTATGGTAATATTATGATAGCACTATGGTCCTTGCCAATGTTATCATTACTACATTAACCTGCCAGGAAAGAACTTGGCACAATATATCACCCAAGAACTTTATACTTGTTCAAGAAGTTCAATGATGGCGACTGTCGTCCTCACTCACAAAGGAAATTCAGTTCAGAATGTCAATTGTCTGGTGGTATACAGACCTTTAAATGCCATTAGAGTGATTTAAAATATTCATAGGATAAAGGGTAAAAAATCAACTAGCGGATAATGAGAAAGTTCTACATAAGTTCAGACATTTTTTTATCGAGTTGCGAGCTCAAGGCTGTTTAAAAGTCGTAAGTCGAAAGTCCATTAATCAAACCTTGAAAGAGGTGAATGGGTATGTTCCTCATATGTTATAATGTATATTATACATTGGAGATATATGTTAGCGGCCGTGCCATCATGATTCAAAGCCTGCACACAATATACCCCTATAATAGTGATATATAACCGGGTTCTTTGACTGGTATATTATATTGGCATATAATCTAACACTGAATTACTTACAACCAATGCGTTTAAAATATTGAAATCCATGTATACCCGATTAGTTTATACAACACCAAACTCAAAGTTACATGCAAAACACAGATCAAAATATGAGCATGGGCTCAATACCTACATACAGTTACACAGAAAAACATTAGTTATTATCTACGAGTGAAATTTCCTGAATATGAAAGAATATCAGTAGCTCAGTTTCACATAATGTCTCTTAAGTAATTAACTTTGATTTATTTTCAAGTGGTTTCAAATTGAATGAACTCTCAAATTTTTAACTGTGACACCATTTTGGGTTGACCCATGAACAGCTGGGTATTATATATAATATATATAAACATTATATATAATATATATAAACATTAATTTGTATACATGACAATGTTCATTTCCAATTTCGCTAAATGACAGACTTCGCTCTCACTAGGATTTATCTAGCATGCTATTTTTACGTAATTAAATGTCATTTTCTCTTTTGGAGCTTTCGTTTTGTGTTTATTGAAAATGGTTGCAGGGATGAAGGAAAGTGAAGAGTTGAGAAAGATGGTGAAATGTAGGAGAGGTGATGGAGGGTAGGAAAAATGGTGTATTCAAATCTAAACACAGTTTTTCTTGTAGAATATCATATGCTGTACAATGTTGTCTTTAATGATACCCTAAGATGGGTACATTTCGGATGCTTTAGAAGAGATGCTTACTCCCATTTAATTTATGTGGTTCTAGTTCGATAACCATTCCTGCGATACCTCACAAACGGCCCATTTCGTTATCGTGGTCCCATGAGACATGCATATTGTCCCTAGGTTCGAAATCCTTCCAGTTGCAGTGGTTGATACAGCAATTGAGGACAAGTTCCCATTGGTCTGAATGCTTTGGCACAATTCCCTCACTTCGTTCATATATTCCCTTGCTCCTCTTGTATATTCCCACGTGCTAAATAGCCATTTTGAGGCCCCACCTCCGGGTTGGCATCATTAATAGAGTCAACCTTATTTTTCCAGCTCATCACGTTTGCGATGAGCATAGCTCTTTCTTCGTCTTACACAGGAGTGTGGAGACGTAAGGTTGATGCCAAGGTACATTGCACCAAATCTCTGGCTCTTAAGGACGAGCCGCTTTGATCCTCTGCCCCAAAATATTTGTACTTCAAGACACGACAGCCCGCATGCTTCCAGACACTAATTATATATAATCCGCCAAATTTGACAGGTCTGAAAAAGACGTTATTACCCACATTAATCTTTCAACAACATACAATAATACAACAATGGAAAAAATCTTTGGCTTTATTAGAGAAATGCAGGTCCCATATTAAGCCCACTTCGCCCTGCTATCACGAGATCAACGGTCTGATTACAATCGCGACTCTGATTGTAATTTTCAGCATGTGTGCGATCAATATAATGGTATAGAGAGAGAGAGAGAGAGAGAGAGAGAGAACTTCCCAACACAGGTTATCTGCTGCGGTCATCACAACACGAGATGCTTCGGTGTCTGAGTGGGATACGTCTTTCTCTCTCTCTCTCTCTCTCTCTCTCTCTCTCTCTCTCTCTCTCTCTCTCTGGACCAGGACCTGGAGCAACAAACACACTCATGGCAAAGTGGCACACCAGTGAAGGCTTAAAGTTTCCGTTGGACAGCAGATAAGTGTCTCTGGAATCCTTATTGTGGGTGATGGTGGCTCAGTGGGTACAGTTGCTCCATATCTGGTCTGCGGTTCAAGGCTTCGAATGATCAAGTGAATGAAATGTTATTAGTCATGATAATGGTGGTGGTCAGTTTATATCTACCATCTGGAGGGTGAAGAAATACCAGATTACATAATCTTTCCATTTGTATTGTAAACATTGCAGTGAAAATGCAAGGATTTGTCCTGTTATTTATTATAACCACCCTCGTACATCTCCCCTTATGAGATATAAGATAGATATAATATCTATCTTATATCTCATATATCTCTGCCTCCTCTGACACACTGAGGTATACCAATGTAGTGTATCAATACAAATGCAGCTGTGGAGAATGTGAACTCCGAGATATATGCTATATTGGACATACCACAGATACATTGAGTAGACATGTTACACTTCATTTGCAAAAAAGGGAGTATTAGGCAACATCATTCGCAACCTCAGGCTTTGCAAGCTTGAGGTTGTGTTTATTTGTGAGTTGACACCTGTAATCAGCATCAAGATGAATTTGACCTTGAGCATACAGGTGTTAGAAAGGTCTTCCATTGATCCAGAGGGAAGATGGAAGACCTGGCGGACAGCTTGAAGCTTTCAATCTTGCCTATTTATTGCCTGCATCTACTTCCCCATCACAATCGACTTGAGAATGGTCCAGGACGGACCGAAACGTCGTCGTCCCTTCACCTTCTAGTGTGTGGTCTGGTCAACAGCTTGACGCTTATAAATGTCTAGGACACTGGAATTTTCCAAAAAATCATATGCTTTGTTGATCAAAACTGACAGACAACGTTTGTTTAGAAATGCAACATTTTGCAATCTGTTTAAGGGATAATGTTAGTCCGTAGGTTTTCTCAACAATCTTTTTTTTCTACATATTAAGTGATAATTATTTTACACGGGACTCACAGTGAGGGGGATCGAACCCAGACCCTCCTGGTGGTGTGTGGAACTCAGTACCACCTCACCACCAAGTTCCAGAGTGCTTCGCTCACTTCTTATATATGAATCAGCCTCTTTAAATACTTCACTCACGAAATGCAAATATACCGTCTGTTTTCGTTTTATTCAGACCGTCCCCCTGAACAGTGGCCAAATTCTTGTTCATCTAGCAACTATCACGTCTTTTCCTCTCCTAATTATGAGTGAAAAGCTTCATGTGACTCACAACTAGGTAGTAGTAGGCATCCATCAGTCTCACACGCACAGCACCACTCCTGTGCCAGGTAAGTTACGGGCTCACCATAGCCCGTGCTACTTGGAACTTGTTCCGAGTAGCTGAATCTATAACAACAACAACATCAGTCTCAGGAGACTATGGAGTTGCGCTCTGGGGTCGGCCTGGTCTGGAGTGGCCTCTCCAGGGCGCAAAGCCAGGGTAGGTTGATTCGGGGAAGAAGCTGTTACCCAGGCAGCAGGTCCCCCCTCTCCACGGCGCTGAAAGTCTCCAATACAACTAGGTACATTCGAACTTTTCTAGAACCGTGTTACACTTCAATTTCGTGTTCGAATCGCATTAAGGGCTTTACTGCAAAGTCGAATAAGTCGAACCTAACCTTATTAGACTCACATTTTAACTGAACGCATTTAGCTAAGTGCGTATGCAACTCGGACGCACGTGTGAGATATAGTGTGTATAGTGAGCCGGTGGCTGAGCGGACAGAACACTGGACGCGTGATCCTGTGGTCCCGGGTTTGATCCCGGGCGCCGGCGAGAAACAAAGGGCAGAGTTTCTTTCACCCTGATGCCCCCGTTACCTAGTAAATAGGTACCTGGGAGTTAGTCAGCTATCACGGGCTGCTTCCTGGGGGTGGGGCGGGGACACTAAGCTCCGAAATCATCTCAAGATAATCTCAAGATGCAGGCGATGAGTCACAATAACGTGGCTAAAGTATGTTGACCAGACCACACACTAGAAGGTGAAGGGACGCCGACGTTTCGGTCCGTCCTGGACCATTCTCAAGTCGATTGTGACAATCGACTTGAGAATGGTCCAGGACGGACCGAAACGTCGCGCCCAAACTATTATGTATTAGCGATAAGACCTACCATTAATGTATGACTTACTGTAAATATGTAGCTCTTGTAATAGCACTTTCTCTGTAACTAGCTGACATTGTATCTATAAGGTGTGAAGGATAGATGAAATTGTTTATGTAATAATCTAAGATGAGGTCTGATAAAGACCTTTTGTGCCCTCTGTAATGCTTTTGCGCTACCGCTCACAGGATGAGTATGGGGTGCACAATAAACTAGCCGCCTTCGGCGGCAACAATCAAATCGTCGTCCCTTCACCTTCTAGTGTGTGGTCTGGTCAACATAACCTCAAGATAGTGTGAGAACAGGTTGTAACACTCGGTTTCATCTTCTCGTATGACTTATCATCAATCCACAGCTTTCACGTCGACAATAAGAGTAGATACTTCGCGGCAATATACGAGTTAAATCCTGGTGACGGTGCATATCCTGCTCGTGATTAATTGCCGTCGAATGGAATTTATCGAATGCTAAATTTGGCCTGATGCAGTTGAGAAGCAAAAAAAACCTATGCACGTTCTATATCTTGAAGGCCGGCTACGTCTTCCCATGATATAAATAGCACAGTTTAATTAAGATTCAGGATTGAGCAGCCAATATTTGTAAATTTACAGACGCTGCAAAAAAATTGAGCTTGAAATATATTCACAAGACTCAAAAATCATTTCAAGACGATCTAGACAAACTCTCGAAATGGACGAAATGTTGACAGATATAGTTTAATGTTAAAAATTTATTGGTTGATAATGGTGATAGAGTTACAAGAAACAAGATTGTTTCAAGCGTGGGTTGGACATGTATATGAGTGGGATTGGGTGGTTATAAATAGCAGCTGTCTCGTATGGGCCAATAGGCCTTCTGCAGTTACCTTTGTTCATATTTGCAAGATGTTGAAATGGCGAAGTGAGAACGTATATAATATCCGGCCGTTATACCGACGTCAGTAGGAATTTATAGACACAAAATTAATGCGAAAATACACGAAATAATGTAAATAGTATACTAGGCTTTTTTTTTTAATTTAATTTTAGAAACTGCAAACGTTAACATAGGTGTACAAACATTTCTTAGTAAAAAATAATTACACTCTCTGTACCATGTTACCTAAACCAAGTTACAAAATAATTAACAACCAATGGCTTACAAAACTCTAAAAATAAATAAAAAGCTAATATTCGAGAAGAAATACTGTACCCTCCTCTTCCTTCCATCTTAGTGCAGGCGATGAGTCACAATAACGTGGCTAAAGTATGTTGACCAGACCACACACTAGAAAGTGAAGGGACGACGACGTTTCGGTCCGTCCTGGACCATTCTCAAGTCGACTGTGTCATTCTCAATCGACTTGAGAATGGTCCAGGACGGACCGAAACGTCGTCGTCCCTTCACCTTCTAGTGTATGGTCTGGTCAACATACTTTCATCTCAGTCCTTGCACAAGTTTGACTACAACCTCACCCTATCCTTCTCTCCCCCTGTTTACAAGCCCAATGGTCATTAGAATCGGTTACAAGTCATTTCCAAAACAATTTCGAAGAAGTACTCATCAATGCTATGTAAGCTAATGAAAAGACCCATAACACGATGCAGGCGATGAGTCACAATAACGTGGCTGAAGTATGTTGACCAGACCACACACTAGAAGGTGAAGGGACGACGATGTTTCGGTCCGTCCTGGACCATTCTCAAGTCGATTGTGAATGACCTGACCTAATCTAAAGCATTATAACTCAAGCATTATTATAAGCATCAAGCATCATAACTCTGGCATTGCTCTACAACAAATCCCTTGAGCTCTGAGCCATTGTCGATATTCTAAAAAAGTTAGAGTAATCAAAGCCCACAAAAGTAGTGATATATAACAGTTTTAGCTCAATATCAATCCTATTCACCTCACACAGATATCACAATAGCGTGATATAGCAAATGATCCAATCCACAAGGGCTGTAATGAGGGTTCGAACCTACGCATGTAGGTTCAGTACGGGAGGACAGTAGCACTCCAGTTTGCAATTCTTTTACCATCTCGTGGCACAGTAGACTAAAGCGCATCTGGGAACATTCCGCACGTAGGTTCGAACCCTAATCAAGGCCCTTGTGGATTTGTTCTATTCACTTCGTAAAAAAAATAGAAACGGCTTTACTCCTATCTAAATTAACATAATATACTTGATAACATAGCTTCAAACCCCTTATCAAAATAACACGAATAACGCTTTAATATTCCTAATAATATAATATTCTTAAATATATTCTTATTAGAGCAATAACCGGGCAACATATTGGGATTTATTGAATAAAGTGTAGGAAGGACATATTGACCAAACCGGACCAGCCAGTAAAGAAACGGCGACATATTGTCCTGGACATACTGAAGAACCTGTTGTGGACAGACTGGATAAGAAATATATCAAGGACATATTAATATGAACTAGTTTCCACTGTTTGCTTCACTCATTGCCTTTTCTCATAGGTCGTCTCAATGATAATATTTTAATTCATTTTAAATATATTGGAGTTTTATCAATGTGTAAACATAAGAGGTAAAGATAAAATAATACATAAGGCATTTGAATTAGTTTTATTAATACACAAGAAATATACTTTTGA
This sequence comes from Procambarus clarkii, assembly GCF_040958095.1. Lineage (NCBI taxonomy): Eukaryota > Metazoa > Arthropoda > Malacostraca > Decapoda > Cambaridae > Procambarus > Procambarus clarkii. The sequence continues at coordinate 10,483,387 of NC_091239.1, read as the reverse complement.
TGAACAAACCACACATTAGAAGGTGAAGAAACAATGTAGTTTCTCAAGTCGACACAATCGACTTGAAAATGGTCCAGGATGGACCGAAACTGCAGCATTTCTGCATCTTATGATGTGTTGTTTGATCATATCTTCAGTCACGATGAATCACAATAACGTGGCTGAAATATGTTGTACCAATCCACACACTAAAAAATGAAGAAACGACGACGTTTCGGTCCGTCCTGGACCATTCTCGAAGTGAATGACGAAGTGACTTGATTGATGTGATTTTCAGTCACGTTATTGTGACTCATCTGCATGAATATAATTTTGTTAGATCTAAATAACAGGACATGTATCAAAGTAGCACTAGTGTGCAGGTTTAGCTGGCTTCTTGGCAAACCAAGACATAAACTTGTTGTACAAGTAGCCGCCAAAGACCTTCCTGTGCTTTTTATTGTGATAGTTGAAGTTTAAGTCCGAATTATCTCCATCGTCTTGGGCATCAGCCCCATCTCCACTTCCATCTCCGCTCCCATCTTCATCAGAGAGAGAGTCTTCTTTCTTGACGAACACTTTGACCGTCATCAGATTTGCACGCGCGTCTATACCAAACACGTTGTTGAAGAGGTATGTAGAGTGGACATAGGAGGCAATGGACAGCAGCACAAGAACAACCAAGAATATCTTCCAGATGGACAACATTCTTTAGGACTCAGTTGGACTTCACTAAGAACGAGACTTCACTCTTGTGTGACTGTTAATCTGCTGGTGGTCTTGTAGTGTCCTGATGTTGGTGATCCCGCGTCTTATATTCTCTAGAGTTAACAAGCTAGTGAGGAGAAGCGAGGATGAAGCAGTTGTTGGATTCAGCTACTCAGAACATAATGTCCATGTAGCACGGGCTATAGTGAGCCCGTAATTGAGTTCGGTTATTCTCTAATAACCTTGTTACTGTGATATTTAAATCGAAGTTTTAAATGGTGATGGAGTTTCCTCCTGTTTCTTTTCCGCTTCTCTTTTAGCGCACTGGTTTTAGTCTTGTTTTAATAACATTATCTTGGTGGTGGATATAGATGCTCAGTGTTCACTAGTGTGTTCCATTCTTCAACTGCTTTTTTAACCGTTGTAGTCACTGTGGATTTTGTAATCTAATGCAGCTGCTCATGAATGTGTGAATGTTGAGTTTGATGCTTCAGTTGCTTCACATTCCCGTAAGTAATGCAATAGTGGCGCCTCTACATCTGTTCCACAGATTTGACACTCTTTAACTATTGGGTTTATTACCTCCCAGCAGCACTTGTAACCAAGTCTGTGTATGGCTACCGCAAAGTCTCTGGATATCTTTCTGCCAGGTTTGAAACAGGATGAAGCAGAACATGACACCTTAAGTGTCCGACCATGTCGTAGCTCAGTCGATAAAGGCAGCGTCTGGGATGATCTCGGACGTAGGTTCGAATCCTCATCCTTGTGAATTTCATTCATTTGATGCATCACGCTATTGTGATTTCTGTGTGTAATGACACCTTAAGTATTATCATAAAACATGAATAAATGTAACTCATGAAGGCCTAAGGACTCGGGAGGCATTGAGCATAACATAAGAACAAAGGCAGAAGGCCTATTGGCCCATACGAGACAGCTCCTATTTATAACCAATCCCACTCATATACATGTCTATGAATAGACTGAATCTTAGTGACAATGTTATTAAATCCAATAGTTTATTCTTATCCTCATGAGAATTATCTTTCTGGCAGTTAATCCGAGTCTATACCTAGCTCCAGTGCCAGGTAAGTCCACTACGGGCTCACCATAGCCCGTGCTACTTGAAACTTGTTCCGAGTAGCTGAATATATAACAACAACAACAATCTAGCTCCAACAAGTTCCTCAGATTACAACCCGTTCTCGCAAATTCGTAAAGTCAATATTGACTTATTAACTACGTGCATAGGTGATATACTAAACATAATAGATACCCCTAAAAAGATTCATAGAAAACACCGACCTTACCTAACCTTGTTAGTATCTTAAGATAAGCATCTTATTGCTTCGTAATTACAATTATTACTTAACCTATACCTATTATAGGTTAGGTAATAATTGTAATTACGAAGCAATAAGATGCTTATCTTAAGATACTAACAAGGTTAGGTAAGGTCGGTGTTTTCTATGAATATTTTTAAGGGTATCTATTATGTTAAGTATGTCACCTATGCACATATTTAATAAGTCAATATTGACTTATTAAATTTGCGAGAACGGGTTGCAGATTATTAATGATATAAGCCTCACTTAATTCAAATCAATAAAACTAATCCTTCTCATACCAACCTTAATATACAAAACAAATCTCAAGCATTATAACTCAAGCATAGTTGAGCTACTCTTGAAACCATCAAGGGATCCAAGTTCTATTATATTACGCGTTCATTGGTTTCACAAATCAACAGCCGTGTTACCGAACTAGTATTTACCCAAGTCTTTCCTAAATGTAAACTTATCCAATTTATATTCGTTGTTTCGTGTTCTGTTTTGTGTTAATACTTGTATTACTCTTTTAATATTCTCCCTTTGTTATGCCCATTCATCCACTTGTACACCTTTATCGTGTCACTCATTCTTCGCATTTCTAGAGACTGTAAATAAAGGTTTTGTCAATATTTCTTCATGCGACAGATTTCTAATTTAGGGATTAAGTTTGTCATCCTACGCTGGACATGTTCTTCCAGTCCTAGTCCAGCAGAAATCACGGAAGGGTTCAATCTTGGAGTGCTCTAGAAAGTTGTGAACTTGTGAATCAGTGATTTTGATGGAGGATGAAGAAAGAGTTGTTGTTGTTGTTATAGATTCAGCTACTCGGAACAAGTTCCAAGTAGCACGGGCTATGGTGAGCCCATAACTTACCTGGCACAGGAGCAGGACAAGTAGCACAGGCTATGGTGAGCCCGTAGGGGACTTATCTGGCACAAGAACGGTGCAGAAGGAGATTCCAGGCCTTTGCGGGAAGCAAAGATCAACGTTGTTGTTGATCTTTGCTACCGCAAAGGATCTTTGATTGTGTCGACTAGAGGATATTCTCATGTCGACACAATCGACTTGAGAATAGTCCAGGACGGACCGAAACGTCGTCGTCCCTTCATTTTCTAGTGTGTGATCTGGTCAACTGTCCACTAATGATTGCTGTGTTCAACCCCGTGTGATGGAAACTGTTGACTGAGAAGCTGAAGAAAAATGGTTTACAAAACTAGAATTTGAAAACATTGTTAAGAATAGCATTACCGTTGATGATAGTAGGGAGTGTACAAGTGCTGAACAAGGAGAAATTTCAAAATGTTGGATGTCTCTGACTAAGGAGATATTGCTTCTCAGTGACTTAAAATATAAAGACATCGCTGTGGACGGGCTCACCATAGCCTGTGCTACATGGACACTTCGTTCTGAGTAGCTAAATCTGAAACAACAACAGCTGTGGACAAGGCGATGTCGATTATCAATGAATTGGCAAATAGCAGCAAAGTTCAGTGTTGGAACATGGAAGGAAAATTTCCTGCATCTACTTTGTATTCCTACCATGTTGGTATTAGGATTTTAAGGATTTTTAAAACCACCCAAGAGGTGGCACGGGCATGAATAGCCCGTAAGTGGTACAATTTTGTTTTTCTCAGTATTCTGAGTTTGCATTTAACCATCAAGCTGTTATCGCGGGGGAGGATACTGCTTCACAGTCTTTATGAGGGTGTTGTTGGTGTTAATTGTTAATTATGATTTGTACCATTAAAACATAAGGCTCTTATTATGCTCTCACATGCATCATACATTTCTTCCCACCTTGTGAAGTGAGAGGATTAACTCATTAGCTCCCTCGCCTCTCATTAGTCTAATCGCCTATCTTGAGATGATTTCGGGGCTTTAGTGTCCCCGCGGCCCGGTCCTCGACCAGGCCTCCACCCCCAGGAAGCAGCCCGTGACAGCTGACTAACTCCCAGGTGCCTATTTACTGCTAGGTAACAGGGGCATTCAGGGTGAAAGAAACTTTGCCCATTTGTTTCTGCCTCGTGCGGGAATCGAACCCGCGCCACAGAATTACGAGTCCTGCGCGCTATCCACCAGGCTACGAGGCCTAAGCTTCATTTATCTATGAAATTCTATCCCCAATACTCTGAAAGTTAAATCATATCATTATTTCAGTAATAGTATTTCTTGGGCCATGAGAATAATCTTGGGATTATTATCATGGCTTCATTTTGTACCTTCTCCGCCTTGTTTAGTCTGTCTTTACTAAAACAATACAAGACAGGGGGGCAGCATAATCAATAAGAGATCTCACTGTATGCTATGTGAAATATAGAATATAATGGATCAATCCATTATATTCCTACTAATCCTACTATCCCCTACACCTGACTTTCTTCCTCAGCTCTCTCTTGCCTGTCCCTACCTCCTCATCACAATCGACTTGAGAATGGTCCAGGACGGACCGAAACGTCGTCGTCCCTTCAATTTCTAGTGTGTGGTCTGGTCAACAATATAATGGATCAATATTTCACATTGGAATGTGAAATATAAAATATAATTAATAAGTGTGTATTGTATGGGTTTGTGAGCCCCTTAAGGGTCCTTATATAGACGACGGAAATAGCCTAAGAGAACACGGGAGACATCTCCCGTCACGCAGGGTGCAGTCGCACCTCCACAGATCTCCAGTATCATCTCTTGAAACTGGTAATGGCTCAAAAGGGCCACCACTTACGGGCTATTCATGCCTGGGCCACCTTTTGGGAGGCTTAATCTTCATCAATCAATCCTAAGAGAAATAGCCTAAGCTACTCTATTTTTTTGGAGATGTACTTCCTTTTCTCAATAAACTTACTTGAACTTGACGCGTTCTAGTCAATTTATATTCATTCTATAGTATGGCGACTAAAACTGAACTGCATAATCTAAATGGGGCCTAACAAGAGCAAGATATAGCTGAAGAATAACACCAGGTGTCTTGTTACTAACGCTTCGATAAATAAATCCCAGTGTCCTATTTGCCTTATTACGAACATTTATGCATTTGAACAAATCCACAAGGGCTGTGATGATAGTTCGAACCTACGTCCGGGATTATACCCGACGCGCCTTAGTCAACTGCGCCACTACATGGTCAAATAATTGCAACCTAGAGTGCTACTGTCATCACAAGGCTCTTACCATTTCGTGTCGCAGTCGCCTAAGACGTAGATTCAAACCCTCATCACGGCCGAAACATGAATGAATGTAGAAAACAGAGCTATTAACTGAATATCAAATAAACGGATTTAAACTATTTCACACTAATAGATATATTAGACGAGGGGGAAAATAGCCATATATGTTTGGGAAAATTTTAAATGTAGTCTAAAAGAGGGAATCAAGACTGAGTCAAACACAGAAATTATTTGGCTAGAATTAAACGAAAAAGATAAAAATCTTATAATAGGAGTTATAAAGATCACCAAACTTACAATGGAAGCAAAGCATCTATGGGATGAAATATCTAGAGCATTTAGGTCTAGCAGTATTTGTGTCATGGGTGACTTTAATTTTAGCGGAATAAACTGGCTTAACAGAACAGGGAATTATGGAGCAGAAAATTGTCTAAAATTAATTGACGATTCCTTTCTTAAGCAACACATTAAGGCACCAATGCGCGAAAATAATATTTTAGACTTGTATTAACTAACAGGGAACACGGGAGACATCTCCCGTCACGCAGGGTGCAGTCGTACCTCCACAGATCTCCAGTATCATCTATTGATACTGGAAAGGGCTCAAAAGGGCCACCACTTATGGGCTATTCATGCCCAAGCCACCTTTTGGGTGGCTTAATCTTCTCTCTCTCTCTCTAACAGGGAAACGCAAGTTAATGACAGTTGAAATAGGGAGTGAGCTAGGTAACAGTGATCACAAAGAAATCAGACTTAGCATAGAATGGAGTAGATTTGTTGGAGAAAATTCAGTTAAAAGTGCCAAATTTTCGAAAAGCTGACTTTAATAGCCAAATAATTTTTTGGATAACGAGACGTGAACCCAGCGATGGGTGATGTAAAATGGGATTTCGATGTGGATTAAAAATATTCTAAGCAAAGCACAGGAACGTAGTATACTATACAAATTGAATAGATCGAATAGTAATGATCCGAAATGGATAAGAAAGAATCTGAAGAACTTTACAGGTAGAAAGAGAGGGCTTTGTACAAAAGGATTAGGAATGAGAAGTCAGTTTAGAACAATAATTCGTACAACTGATTAGAAATTTAAACAAAAGAGATTAGAAGGGCAGAGAGAAACTATGAAGGTCACATAGCAGGGCAAGCAAAGACAAGTTCTAAAGGGTTTTCTCAGTTAAATCGAACAAAGATTAGGGAAAGGATAGGTCCATTAAAAGCTGAAACAGGTCAGAAAACTGATAATGAGCAGTATTTTTAATAAATATGTTATCTCTGTATTTACTAAAGAAAAACTTAACATTATGCCTTCTGTCTGTCATATTTCATAAATCATTAGTCAAGCAGAGTGCCAGAGTTGTGGAAGGTTGTTAATGTGGTACCAATTTTTAAGAAAATACCAAGTACCAGTAAAGAAAGAAAGAGACAGATCAATTGCGTCAAACAATCGATCAATTAGCTTAATGTCTATTGTGGGAAAGTTACTTGATAATTGTAAATACCATTCGTCTTCAGCTTGAAAACATAAATTAGTAAATGATTCACAACATGGTTTTACAAATTTGCTATAATTTCATTCAAGCATAGTTGATAGCGGTAAGATTTGTGATGCTGTGTACCTTGACTTTAGCTAAGCTTTTGATACAGTGCCACATGAAAGACTGATTAAAAAGATAGAGTCTCATGGTATTGGGGGTGCTATATTAAGTTGCATTAGGGCATAGCTACACCAAAGGAAACAGAGTTAGTATAAATGGGGTTAAGTTAGAGTGGGAAAATGTTGTAAGTGGAGTGCCTCAAGGCTCTGTCCTGGGACCTCTGTTATTCATAATATATATAAATGATATAGATTCAGGTTTGAGCAGCAACATTTACAAATTTGCCGATGATACACAAATCGGGAGGGAAATAAACACCGAAAAAGACTCACTATCACCCGATAGTGATAGTTTCAAAACCCGATAAAAATCGGTTTTTGAAATGGTCAAAAGATTGGCAAATGCAGTTCAATGCTGACAAATGTAAGGTTTTGAGGCTAGGTGCTAGTGTTTTTGTTCTACCAATAGAACTATTAATATTTCAAGTTCTTTGATAACTTACTGACTGGTAACCATTTAACTAGTCAGCTTTCACCACCAGCAGAAAATTGCTCAGCTGAACAAATTTAGTTCTCAAATTTCTACTTCTGTAGTAACGAAACTAAATAAAACATTTTTAAATAAATGAATTTATTTAAAAATAATACCAAGAGGAATTACATCAGGTTAATTTTTCCTACCTAATACAATCCTGCATACTAGAGTACACAGAAATATATACACCTGTAATATGCTTCACAAAATTATACACCTGTAATATGCTTCACAAAATTATACACCTGTAATATGCTTCACCTCAACACTATTTCCAAACCAGTATCCAGGTCATTCCTGAATCTTGACTAATCCAATTTAAAAAAAAATGAAAAATGGTGAGAACGATTTCTCCCATTCATTAAACATAAAAGGCAATATGATAAAAATATTCAGAAATTATACACCTTATTGTATATAATAAATATCATATCTCCGACACAGTAGATATACAAATTGAGGCGGATTTGTTAGGCGTAAAGATATATACAAAAACTTCAGGTTCAAATAACTTTATTAATAAGAGACAATTATACAAATATTGTAAATCATACAATGTTGGTACATTGGATGTACCAACATCAAATGTTGATGTACCATATGTGGTACATCAACACAATGGTACAAGGTGATTTTAAATTAGTGGTGGTGTATAATTATACACCACAACTATATATACATTATATAATTATTATTATAAACATTTTTTTTAAATGGGAAGGGAGTACCACCTCTGGCTGGAAGAAGAAGGGGGACTCTTAGCCTCGGAGGAAACCACACATAACGCATTAGAGGGAATGTTTAGGTCCCCTCCAATAATGTGTGTTTTTCTCCTTTGTTTTTCTTTATATATACATTACATAATTATACACCACCTGAATAAGTAGTTGTGATGGTAGTGGTAACAGACGGATACCACTTGGTATGCGTCTCTGTGACGATAGACGTACTGACGATAGTTTCATATTCAAATTCCTGCTGCAGGTCCTGTACAGTACTCGTATAAAATACCACAGACGTGACAGTTGACGGTAGTTTGGTAGAATGGTAAACTGTGTCCTCAATCATCAGCATGTTGACATTTACTTCTCTGGTGCTCGTGGTCTTCATAAGGATGACAGTCTGCGTAGTCATTGCTGTACTCTGGACAAAGTCGTTGAAGATGTCAACCACAGTTTCATTTTTATAAAAATTTACAGTGTGGCGAGTTACGTGAGCCACAAATTCCGTTAAAGTATTGGTCTTAAGTTTGGTCACGCTGAGAGGTTTATGAGTAGAGATAAGTGTCTCAAAGATGGTGTGCGTGACAGGGTAGAAATGGGTCTCAGAGATGGTAAGCAGCTCGGTTTTTGTCAAATGTAAATGAGAGTAGACAGGTTTCAGTTTCAAAGGGAAAAGGTCTTCGTATACTTCCGTAAAATGATACGAGACTTGGCACCCATTTGACGTTATGGTAAGGGATGCAGCAGCATCCTTTTGCTGCACTAGCACTAACAGGAGTAGGAAGAAATACAACATTCTAGTTGAGATGTGTTTAGGCTGGCGTATGGTGACTAACTAGAGTTGGCTCACTAGCGTTGTGCCTTTTATTGTTGCTTATCAGGAAGATTTACACCTCACCATCTTTCCCTTGTTCATGAAAGGAATTTATTCGTACTTTAAGTCTAACAGGATATTCATACCCATGCCACCTCATGGGTGGCTTAAACTTCATCAATCAATCATGAAACATTCAAGTGATCCCACAGTTAATGTTTATTCTGCAATTTGTTCAATAGACGAACAACCTTATTTGTAAGCCAGTGTTTGTAAGGTTAGTGATGTTGTGTTCCATGACTTTAGCAAAGCTTTTGATAAAGTGTTACATGAAAGACTGATTAAAAAGTTAGAGGCTTACGGTATTGGGGGGTTCTATATTAAGTTGTATTAAGGGCATTGCTATACTAAAGGAAACAAAGAGTTAGTATAAATGGGGTTAAGCCAGAGTGGGAAAATGTTATAAGTGGAGTGCCTCAAGGCTTTGTTCTGGGACCTCTGTTATTCATAATATACATATATGATTTAGATTCAGATTTAGATTTGCCAAAGATACACAAATCGGGAGGGAAATAAACACGGAAAAAGACTCACTATCACTTCAAGACGATCTAAATAGGGTTTTGAACTGGTCAAAAAATTGGCAGATGCAGTTTACGCTGACAAATGTAAGGTTTTGAGGATAGGTAATAATGATAGAGTTACAAGATACGAGCTAGATAGTGCCGCGTAACGTGGTGGAAGTGGGGTTCCTCGATTGTTTCAAGTGCGGGTTGGACAAGTATATGAGTGGGATTGGGTGGTTATAGATAGGAACTGCCTCGAATGGGCCAAATAGGCCTTCTGCAGTTACCTTTGTTCTTATGTGTTGAGATTGCGAAGTCGGATTGGGAAAGGATTCTTGGAATTATGTTTAGTAGGAATTTAAACCAAAAAAAAATCAATTTTTAAATGTTTTTAATAAATCAAATAGGACACTGGGATTTATTTATAGAAGCTATAGTAATAAGACACCTGGTGTGGTTCTTCAAATATATCTTGCTTTTGTTAGGCTCCATTTAGATTATGCAGTTCAGTTTTGGTCGACAAACTATAGAATGGACAAAAAGGACTTCAGAAGGACTTTAGAGTTAGGGGGTGACATGATAGAGGTTTACAAGTGGATGAATGGACATAACAAGGGGATATTAATAGGGTATTAAAAGTATCAACACAAGACAGAACACGAAACAATGGGTATATTGGGTGGTTATAGATAGGAGCTGCCTCGTATGGGCCCATAGGCCTTCTGCAGTTACCTTTGTTCGTATACTCTTATAACTCCCAGATCCCTTTCGCAATCTCAACACCATCCTGCTCGTATCTTGTAACTCTATCATTATTACCAATCGTCAAAACCTTACATTTGTCAGCATTAAACTGCATCTGACAATCTTTTGACCATTTCAAGGCCCTATTTAGATCGTCTTGAAGTGATAGTGAGTCTTTTCCGTGTTTTGTTGACCAGACCACACACTAGAAATTGAAGGGACGACGACGTTTCGGTCCGTCCTGGACCATTTTCCGTGTTTATTTTCCTCCCGATTTGTTTGTCATCGGAAAATTTGCAAATATTGATGCTTAAACCTGAATTTAAATCATTTATTTATATTATGACTAACAGAGGTCCCAGGACAGAGCCTTGAGGCACTCCAGGCTCATAACCCCATTTATAACATCTCTTTGTTTCTTTTGGTAAAGTCATGCCCTAATCCAACTTAAAATAGCACTCCGAAAACCATGAGCCTTTCTCTTTTTAATCATAAGAACATAAGTACAAAGGTAACTGCAGAAGGCCTATTGGCCCATACGAAGCAGCTCCTATCTATAACCACCCAATCCCTATGCAGGCGATGAGTCACAATAACGTGGCTGAAGTATGTTGACCAGACCACACACTAGAAATTGAAGGGACGACGACGTTTCGGTCCGTCCTGGACCATTCTCAAGTCGATTGTCTCACAATCGACTTGAGAATGGTCCAGGACGGACCGAAACGTCGTCGTCCCTTCAATTTCTAGTGTGTGGTCTGGTCAACACCCAATCCCACTCATATACATGTCCAACCCATGCTTGAAACAATCGAGGGACCCCACCTCCACAATGTTACGCGGTAATTGGTTCCAGAAATCAACAACCCTGTTACCAAACCAGTATTTACCCAAGTCTTTCCTAAATCTAAACTTATCCAATTTATACCCATTGTTTCGTGTTCTGTCTTGAGTTGATACTTTTAATACCCTATTAATATACCCATAAGAACAAAGGCAACTGCAGAAGGCCTATTGGCCCATACGAGGCAGCTCCTATTTATAACCACCCAATCCCACTCATATACTTGTCCAACCCGCGCTTGAAACAATCGAGGGACCCCACCTCCAGCACGTTACATAAGAACATAAGAACAAAGGCAACTGCAGAAGGCCTATTGGCCCATACGAGGCAGCTCCTATTTATAACCGCCCAATCCCACTCATATACATCACCATCTGGTCACCATTTGGTCCGGGAGACATCTCCCGTCATGCAGGGTGCAGTCGCACCTCCACAGATCTCCAGTATCATCTATTGATACTGGTGATGGCTCAAAAGGGCCACCACTTCGAGCTATTCATGCCTGTGCCACCTTTTGGGTGGCTTCATCTTCATCTTAACACATTCACAAGGGAGACATCTCCCGTCATGCAGGGTGCATTCGCACCTCCACAGATCTCCAGTATCAGCTCTTGATACTGGTAATGGCTTAAAATGGCCACCACTTACGGGCTATTTATGCCCGTGCCACCTTTTGGGTTGCTTCATCTTCATCTTAACACATTCATAAGGGAGACATCTCCCGTCATGCAGGGTGCATTCGCACCTCCACAGATCTCCAGTATCAGCTCTTGATACTGGTAATGGCTTAAAAGGGCCACCACTTACGGGCTATTCATGCCCGTGCCACCTTTTGGGTGGCTTAATCTTCATCAATCAATCAATCTCATATACATGTCGAACCCATGCTTGAAACAATCGAGGGACCCCACCTCCACAATGTTACGCGGCAATTGGTTCCACAAATCAACAACCCTGTTACTGAACCAGTATTTACCCAAGTCTTTCCTAAATCTAAACTTATCCAATTTATACCCATTGTTTCGTGTTCTGTCTTGTGTTGATACTTTTAATACCCTATTAATATCCCCTTTGTTATGTCCATTCACCCACTTACATAAGAACAAAGGCAACTGCAGAAGGCCTATTGGCCCATACGAGGCAGCTCCTATTTATAACCACCCAATCCCACTCATATATTTGTCCAACCCGCGCTTGAAACAATCGAGGGACCCCACCTCCACAATGTTACGTGGCAATTGGTTCCACAAATCAACAACCCTGTTACTGAACCAGTATTTACCCAAGTCTTTCCTAAATCTAAACTTATCCAATTTATACCCATTGTTTCGATTATGTTCTTATGTTAAACATGAACGGCCATTTATAAAACCATGTTGCGACTCAATTATTAATTTATGTTTTTCAAGATGAAGACGAATTTTATTTGCAATTATAGATTCGAGTAACTTTCCCACAATAGACGTTAGGCTAATTAGTCGATAGTTAGACGCAAGTGATCTATCTCCTTTCTTAAAAACTGGTATCACATTAGCAACTTTCCATAACTCTGGCACTCTGCCTGCCTGATTATTTATTAAATATGGTAGACAGTGGGTCGCAAAGCTCCTCTTTGCATTCTTTAAGCACCCTGGCAAACACTTCATCCGGCCCTGGGGATTTGTTTGGTTTGAGTTTTACTATTTGTTTAAGAACATCCTCCCTGGTAATTGTTAAACTCGTCAACCTGTCCAACATGATATCAAATTTGTTAAACACAAACGTCCATTTGTAAAACTCACACATAAATGACACACATAAATGTGTGAGTTATTTATAACTCACACATAAATGTTTGAGTTATTTATCTATAAATATAGAGAGAAAATATATCTCATTCTAGGTTGGAGGTCAAACGCCTGGGGATAGCCTAATTAAAATTTGCAGGATTAGTTGTTATTTTACTTGTAGTGTCATGGGGGGGGGGGGTTTGGCTCAGTGGCCCCGTCCCCCTTGAAGTGGGTCACGGTCCCACGAAAGGGAGGGCACTGGGCACCCTACACGAAAGCTCATGGCTGTGAAATGTCCATTTCAAAGTCCATAGACTTTAGCGTTTATGTAACGTGCCAGACTTGCTACCTTATTCAATCTTGTGGTGTTGATATTCTCAAAATGCACCCGGAGTCTGCCAGTGCAGACCGCTTATCACATGCCTCTGTATGACTAACCATCCTGTGTGATGGGGATTTTTTAGCATCACCTAGTTAGCTTCTTTTTGACACACTGTACTCCATTTCATATAGTCTAGGGCAGCTGCACTAATGCAGATGTACCTAATATGTTAATAAAAAAAAAAAAAAAAAAAGACTTGAGTTCTAGATGTAATCATATACTTACAGTGATGGAGATAGTGTATGGAAAGTGATTACATTGATGGTGAGAGGTAGGGGGAGATGGGGAGGAGAGGAGAGGAAGGAGGTGAGAGTGGATGGGAGATATAGTGAGAGGTGTGGGTGATGTGTGTAGACAGTAGTGTGTGGCGTGATTTTGTTCCGTTCTATCTTTTATAAACATATAAACATATGCAAAGCATATATGTGTCCCCATGTGGCTACATAGTCTTCACGGCTTGGCGCCTTCCTTTGATAATGACTTACTCGTCTCTAAGTAACAATCTGTAGAATTTAAACATTATACAATCTTGTTCAAACGGTATTTATATGAAGGCAACGCTGGACCAGATCCTAAATTGGTCCTAAATCTAATCCAGATCTTTTTTTGTTATGCTGGCGTGTAGGTAGTTAAGGTTGCGCCCTGCGATGCGCCTCTGGGTATGTCGTGACCAACTCCTGCACCTTCCTGTAGTTACTCGTTCAACCACTTCCCTCTCCACCTTCACCTCTGTCCTATATCTGCCACCCACTTGCACCACTGCCCCACGTACAGAACTGGTGCCACTTGCATGTGTGTGTGTGTGTGTTCCCACACCTGTATATTGCTATTTAGGTGTGCTACTGATGCCACCTTTTACCTGTCTCCCACCTACACCAGGTGATCGTTAGGTGTGTCTTTAGCTCCACCTGTACCTGAAATCAATTGCTTATCTCTAGTCCACCTGCAAAATTCCTCCTTATCGTCTACACATCTGCATCTAACTACTTTACATTTACCTTCTGATATCATTATCTACACTCCCATGTACATACGAGGAGTGTACACGTGTTCTCTCTTGATCAACTGTACCCTCACTTGAACTCCCCCCCCCCCCATCCCCCACCCTACCTGTAGAACTGTCCCTTCACCTGTAAAGAAGCTTAATCAACTGTACCCTAACTTAATTACCTGTACTACCCCCTGCTAAGCTCTTCCCCACCTGCTCAATTCTGTCCTTTACCTAGGTACTAATCGGGCTCACCATAGCCCGTGCTGCTTGGAACTCTGTTACAGGTAGCGAATCTTAAACAACAACTCTATCTAGGGGATTTTAGCCTCCCACTTTTGCAATTCAGCCTCTACTTGCGCAGTTCTGCCCCCACCTGCGCAGTTCTGCCCCCACCTGCGCAGTTCTGCCCCCACCTGCTTCCACAGCTCTGCTTCCACCTACGCAGTTCTGCTCTCGCCCGCGCAATTTTGTCCCCACCTGTACCCAGTCCCAGCTGGCTATCTAGGGTGAAGGCATATTAGTCATAGCTGGTAGTCTTGGATGATAGGTTCCGTCAGGTTTGTTATCTAGAATGATGGGTCCCCCGTCACAGCTGGCTATTTGGGATGATTACCCACATAAAGCTGTCTGAGTCTGGCGTTCGAATCCTACTGATGGCGCAGTGCGGTTTCGAATTCTATTTTGAAGCCGGTTTCTGCACTGTGAATTCCCGTTGATATGTCTCAGAAACCCGAGCTGTTAACAGATATCTAGTTAACTGGAAGATATGTAAGTTTCCAACTTACCAGGGAAGAGCCTCCAGTTTTGCCTTGGCTGGGATCCTGGTCCATGACAAAACAGCATTCCAGACTATACCACCGATGTCGTGAACATCACTACCGAAGCGTTAACGAGATGCTTTTCATGACGAGTCAACCAATATTCGTTCACCTTGTTGCTTTGCCTCGTTCGCTAGCCATATTATGGTGCTCGTATCGCCTGTGTCGTCGTAAATCTGCTCCACCTATTTCGGTAAGAAAGGCGAATTGTGTAATATTCGCCTGAAGAAAGATTCATTGACTGGAGGAAAATATACCAAGGGAGAAATTCTGCTTCTGATGCATCTTTTCTTTAGCGATCTCGTTCGTTATATAGCCTGTTTGTTTACTCTTTTTTCAGTTTAATCACCTCATTACACTGTGGTCTCGTTAATTCCTCGTAGTCCAATTTCGTTGATTGATGTTATCTCATTATTTCTATATACAACTGTGCCTGAAGAAATAGCTTGGATGGGGTCAGAAAGGAAGGCTTTATATGACATTCTGGAGAAATGTAAGAATTTCGCTCCAAGACTAAAGTTTTTGTTAATTTATTTGAACGTCAATTTGTAGCCATTTTTATTATTCTTTATGCCTATGTATTTGTTCTTAATTATAAAAGTATTTTTGTGTATTTGTGTGTGTTTGTTAAGTATAAATATTACCTCGAGAGAGGAATGTATATATCACCCCAGAATGTTCAGTAATATGTTGATTGTTTGTGATGTTTGTAAATATAAATGAACATGTTGCATTGATTAGGGTGGTTATCTTGAGATGATTTCGGGGCTTTAGTGTCCCCGCGGCCCGGTCCTCGACCAGGCCTCCACCCCCAGGAAGCAGCCCGTGACAGCTGACTAACACACAAGTACCTATTTTACTGCTAGGTAACAGGGGCATAGGGTGAAAGAAACTCTGCCCATTGTTTCTCGCCGGCGCCTGGGGTCGAACCCAGGACCACAGGATCACAAGCCCAGCGTGCTGTCCGCTCGGCCGACCGGCTCCCTCCAGGGTGGGAATAGCTTGAATGACATCATCCTTATGTGTATATATATAAACTTGATCTCCACAGCCATCCTACCTACATACCTAGTCACCCACTTTGGCCTCTTTACAAACGACTAGCCTCCAAACCTCTCACTCTCCCATGGTCACACATACCCCTAGATATACGACACTTCAGGCATGACAAACATCGCTGGAATGAGACCAGCTGCGAAGGTTTGAGCGAAGTTGCTCTGGTGAAGGTGGGGGTGAGTCTGGAGAGTACGAGCGACCTCGTCTCCTCATAACACTCTCCCGCATAACTCCTGTTCAACGGGCCGTTCCTCAACTAATGGGAACACCTTAACTTTGCATAATTCCAGGAATGTTTGGAGTGACGCGGATGTTCTATGCCCTAGATCTGTCTCCTGGCTTGACTGGCGATGCTTCCTACGTCAGGGTATGGCTGTCAAGAGGGTCATGTGTCACACCTTGGGTGTGGCATTCTTTATGATGCTATAGATCCCGGGTGTGGCAATCTGGTGGATTTAGTTACGTATAAATATATTATTTGTAATGTGAACAAGCCTGAATGGTCCCCCAGGCATATATGCAACTGAAAACTCACACCCCAGAATTATTTGTAATCTATCGTGCTAATATGGAGGCGATACGAATCTCCGGGGTGAAAACTGACTGCTGACACAGAGATGCAGCATCCAAATTATCTCTGCAATGGTTCTACAAATCTCCTTGTTCCTTCTATAGACTTAGTTGTTTCGTTTCAAAGTAATTGTGATGAAATCTTGAGTCTAGGATCTCTTCAGTGGACCGTTACCTACTGTTCTTACCTCTCTAGCTGCCAAAGGATAGTTTTCCTTGACGCTACAGCTCAAATTACAGCTTCAGATCTCAAATTACAGCCTCAGAGTTATAATTACAGTGTCAGGTTAGTAATTATAGCCTCAGCTACGTAACTGAAGCCTGATTTTTTAAAATTACATTCTCATCTCGGTACATTTCCCTGAGGGCTGTGGCACTGAGGACTGTACCATTAAGGACTGAAGATTGTACCAGTGAAGACTGTACCACTGAGAGCTGTACCACTAAGAGTTGTACTATTGAGGATTGTACCACTAAAGCCTAAGGCTGCACCACTCTGGGTAACTGTACCACTATGAACTGTACCACTGATGACTTCGAACTTGAACCTGAAAAAACAGTTCACCAATTTCTATCCTATTTTAGGAATATTTATCTAAACCTAAATATATTTTGACCAGACCACACACTAGAAGGTGAAGAGACGACGACGTTTCGGTCCGTCCTGGACCATTCTCAAGTTGATTGTGTAAGCCTCACAGGGTTATTTTAGGATTTAAAATTAACAATAAAAACTATAATGATCACATCTTAGGTTTTTAGGCCTTCGTTTTGCACTGTTATTGTCTGTTATTTTACACTCACAGATTTTGCCTAGGCCTATTTAAGTAGTTTAAATAAGATCAGAATGATTTAAAAAACTTTTTCCTGTTGTCGGAAATCGAGCTCTTGCATTTAGGGTTATCGAGGTCCCTCTGAGCATTCTGCAGGATGAAGTCCACAACAGTTTTCTAGCTCCCGGGATACTTATCTAACTGGTTGGTGAACAGAGGCATGGTGTGAGAGAAAACGTGAATAACAGTTTCTTTCCTAGGGGATTGAACTCGGCTCCCTCGGTTTTGAGCCGAGGAACCAGACCACTGCGCTACAGAGCCCCATCACATATAGCACAAACAATTACTATGTATTTCTATACTCTATAATATATATATATATACTATAAGTACTATATTCTTATATTATATATATACTATTTACAATATCGTTAAGTTCCTCACACATTGAACTACCCTATTTTACACAACAATTAATGTTGCAAGCATTGTCCATTTATTACTATTGCGAATTATTGTATACATGCAATGATTGTACTATCATTTATCTCTCAACCTTGTGTCAGTCATATATTTGCAATTATGAGAAAAGCTCTATGCTCAACTTACATTGATATCCTCGTTCAATATCTACATATATACTACACAAATTACATCTCTCTGGTAATTGGTGAACACTCGATTCATATTACTCTTCATTGTACAACGTGTACAATCCTTCTGATTTGTATTGTTCAACCAATTAATCTTTCCACATGTGCAAACAGCAAGTCACAATAACGTGGTTGAACACTAGACGACTCGATAATTAATCAGGATGTCACTTCCTTTATTCTCAGGTGTGTGAGTTGGGTGTCATATGTGTGTGTGTGTGTGTGTGTTGGGTGTCATATGTGTGGGTTCAACACATTTTCAATCCTGATAATATATATATATATATATATACATACATACATACAACAGAGGCGTACGCTGTTGTATAAATAAATCCACATATATTTATTACAGCTGATTATACAGCTTACCTGATATAGCGATGACCTGTTTTTACCGGGCGTGATTGTCTGCCTGCCCTTACACGACCTCGTATATTAGTATGTTATTTATTTCACGTAATATAATTATCATCATATATCATATAGCATACTCAAGAGATGATGCAATACGGATGAGTGAGGGATGCTGGGAGGTGATCTTAAGGCGCGAGCATCATGTTCCCAGTTAGATGCCCTACAGGTGTGTAGTGATTAGGAGAGAGAGAGAGAGATAAGGGGATGGAAATGCATCCTTTTGCACTAAGGAAAACTAAGGAGAGAGAGGATGGGATGAAGGGAAAGTTAGAAAGAAAGAAGGTGAAGGGACGACGATGTTTCGGTCCGTCCTGGACCATTCTCAAGATTTGGTTAATATATTATGACTCCTCGTCTGCAAAAGATAGATTATCTTCTTGAGGTTATCTTGAGATGATTTCGGGGCTTAACTTCCCCGCGGCCCGGTCCTCGACCAGGCCTCCTGTTTGTTACACATCTCCAAGAAGCAGCCCGTAGCAGCTGTCTAACTCCCAGGTACCTATTTACTGCTAGGTAACAAGGGCATCAAGCTGAAAGAAACTTTTTGCCCATTTGTCTCCGCCTCCACCGGGGATCGAACCCGGAACTTCAGGACTATAAATACGAAGCGCTGTCCACTCAGCTGTCAGGCGCCCTTGCACACAAATACACAAAAAAATAAAGTAGAAAGCAATGTGACAATTGAATAATGTAGAGTAAAATGGGAAATAATAATGATAGCAAGAAAAATAAAATAGAATAAAAATATGAATTTATTGAAATGCCTCATAATCTTTTTCCTTTTTTTTCAAAATTTTTGCATATTTTAATTGATATATCGTTAATCACAGTGAGAAATTGCTAAGAGAAATATGTCATTTGTTTCTATATATAAACAGCTTCAATCCTGATAATTTTTTAGTATAAATTCCATCATAAATTAACGTCAATATGATATTAATAATGAGTACAAGAAATTATTTCACGAGGTGTTCATATATTTAATATTTACAGACATTATCATGAGCTCAGTCAATATGTAACACAGATTCAGTCTTAGCGATCGTCGTCTTCATTATATCCACATTGTTGTCATTATATCGTCATTGTAATCGTTATATCGTTATCGTTGTCATTGTTCCTGTCTTATCGGAAGGTGGTGTACATAAGAACAAAGGTAACTGCAGAAGGCCTATTGGCCCATACGAGGCAGCTCCTATCTATAACCACCCAATCCCACTCATATACTTGTCCATCCCACGCTTGAAACAATCGAGGGGACCCCACCTCCACTACGGTACGCGGTAATTGGTTCCACAAATCAACGACCCTGTTACCGAACCAGTATTTACCCAAGTTTTGGATAAATATTTGGTATTTAGAAATGATATTTGCAATTATCGATTCAAGTAACTTTCCCACAATTTTCTTGAAAATTGGAATCACATTAGCAACCTTCCATGACTCTGGCACTCTGCCTCACTCTAATGATTTATTAAATATGGTAGACAATGGCTCGCTAAGCTCCTCTTTGCATTCCTCAAGCACCCTGGCAAACACTTCGTCTGGCCCTAGGAATTTAGGAAAGACCTGGGTAAATACTGGTTCGGTAACAGGGTTGTTGATTTGTGGAACCAATTACCGCGTAACGTGGTGGAGGTGGGGTCCCTCGATTGTTTCAAGCGTGGGTTGGACATGTATATGAGTGGGATTGGGTGGTTATAAATAGGAGCTGCTTCGTAAGGGCCAATTGGCTTTCTCCAGTTACCTTTGTTTTTATGTTCTTAAATAAATCTTTTTTAATGTCTTCGTGTATTTCACACTACAGGTGCATTGAAATGCAACATGAAAACTATCCATTATCTCCAGTATTGTTCATTCTCCCTTTCATCATTGGCCTGATATCAATCTAGCTCACCAAACTCTTCCTTCTAGCAGTGAAAAACTCACAATGACGTGGATACTAGAAGAGGCAGCGAAGGCCCTCAGCGTGCCTCTGACAAGGATCTTTAATGAGTCACTTACTGAGGGAGAATTGAGTCCCGCATTTTCTAGCCATCGGCTGAAAATTAATACCCACAGCACACTAGAAAAGCTCAATAGCGTGACTTATCTTTGCGAAAATCGTGGTTCACTGGATTAAGCCGTGTGTGTCTGGGGATAAACAGGACGCTGGTTCGATCCCCG
Source organism: Procambarus clarkii (assembly GCF_040958095.1). NCBI lineage: Eukaryota > Metazoa > Arthropoda > Malacostraca > Decapoda > Cambaridae > Procambarus > Procambarus clarkii. The sequence continues at coordinate 10,462,791 of NC_091239.1, read as the reverse complement.
TTCCATTCCAAAGATTTTTTAAAATAGCTTCAATCCTCGCATGAAAAGTGACACTGTTTCAGGCCATCCTGGAGCCTCATTAGGTCTTCATACAAACACTTCTGTCTTCAAAATCACAATAATGGTAAAAGTAGAGAATTTGTTGCTGTCTTGCAAAGTACAACGTAAATAAAGCCAAGACAAAAGCTTGTTGACCAGACCACACACACTAGAAGGTGAAGGGACGACGACGTTTCGGTCCGTCCTGGACCATTCTCAAGTCGATTGTGAGAATCGATTTGAGAATGGTCCAGGACGGACCAAAACGTCGTCGTCCCTTCACCTTCTAGTGTGTGGTCAGGTCAATATACTTTAGCCACGTTATTGTGATCATCGTCTGCACAAGAGAAAAGCTTCTCAAACTCTCAACAAATTGGTAATCATGTATTAAACTCGACCAAAGCACTTTAGACGCCTTATCAGGATCTTCGCTCTCTCATATGACAAATTATTGAGTATTTTCCACGCCCCCGTAAAAGTCTTCGTGCATATTACTCCATTCATTAGTTTCACTTATTTACGTCTGAGCACCTTATCCCCCTCCTCATGGGATGGTGTGCTAAACAGATTTGTCAACAGCATATTAGTCATATCATATTTGGCTGTGAACGCTTTTGCATACGTCAAGGTCAATTATACTGGGAGTAAACACCGTGTGTTGTAAATTTTCTTGTTGTTTCTTGATATAATGTTATGACAGGTGAGTATGTGTTGCTGAGGAGAATTTGTCTACATTATTTGTGCCTTCAAGTGTAGTGATAATGTAATATTCAATTTATTTCTTATATATACTGCATGCGATTTTTATATTGTTGAAAAATTTGGTTGTTTATTGATTTTAAAATTGTATTGTGGGGTTTCTATTTATATATATCCATTATTCCCACTTCCCTCTGTTATATTAGAAATAGAATTGGTCCAAATACCTATCCTTGAGGTGGTCCTCTTGTTACTGTTCGCCAGTCCGACTTCTCTCCCTCTGACTGTTACTCTCTGGCTCCTGCCTGTTAGGTAGTTCCTTACCTATGTTAGAATATTTATGTTTACTCCCGCCTGCCTCTCAAGTTTGTATAGTAATCTCTTTTTTAGATACTGTATCAAAGACTTTTTGGCAGTCTAGAAATAATCTATCTGCCCCATCATCCATCCATCCCTGTCCTGTCCTGTTTTGATACTTTATCATAGCACTCCTGAAGGTTTGTTAGGCATGATTTCCGTACCCTGAACCCATGTTGGTGTTCGTTTACATACCTAATTCTCTCTAAGTGTGTAACTAATCCTATCCCGATTATTCTTTAAAGTAATTTGCAGGGAATGCTTGTCAGTGATACTGGTCGTTAGTTAAGTGCCTCTTCTATATCACCTTTCTTGAAAATTGGTACTACATTTGCCTTCTTCTAGTAAATGGCCAATTTTCCCTTCGTAAATGACTCATTATAGATCCTGGCCAGAGGCACGCTGAGGGCCTGTGCTGGCTCTTTTAGTATCCAAGGTGATACATTGTCTGGTTCAACTGCTTTAGTTTCGTTCAGTGTTATGTGTTTCTTTGCTTCTTTATCTGCTAGTCTCTTATCCAGGGTCATCTCCTCTAACAGTGGGAGCTGCTCAGGCTCGGACGTGAACACTCTATGGAAAGTGGCGTTCAGTACTTCGCATATTTCCTCGTCGCTTTCTGTGTATGCCCCTTCCGTTTTCCATAATGTGTACTCATGTATTTGTATTCACCTATTTGTGCTTGCAGGATCGAGCATTGACTCTTGGATCCCGCATTTCTAGCCATCGGTTGTTTATAGCAATGATTCCGGGCCTATTTCTCTATCATATCTAGTTTTAAAATTATGAATAGAGTTTGCACCCACGACCTGCTCCTGAAGTGCAATTCCATTTTTCCACTACTCTCACGTTAAAAGAAAACTTCCTAATATATCTGTGACTCATCTGAGTTTCCAGCTTCCACCCATGTCCCCTCGTTCTGTTAATATTACGTGTGTGAACATTTCGTCTATTTCCACCTTGTCAATCCACACCTGTCAATGTGTGTGTGTGTATATTCACCTAGTTCACCTAGTTGTTCTTGCGGGAGTTGAGCTCTGCTCTTTCGGCCCGCCTCTCAACTGTCAATCAACTGTTTACTAACTACTTTTTTTTTCTCCACACCACACACACACCAGGAAGCAGCCCGTGACAGCTGAATAACTCCCAGATACCTATTTACTGCTAGGTAACAGGGGCATTCAGAGTGAAAGAAACTTTTTGCCCATTTGTTTCTGCCTCGTGTGTGTGTGTGTGTGTGTGTGTGTGTGTGTGTGTGTGTGTGTGTGTGTGTGCGTGTGTGTACTCACCTAATTGTGCTTGCGGGGGTTGAGCTCTGGCTCTTTGGTCCCGCCTCTCAACCGTCAATCAACTGGTGTACAGATTCCTGAGCCTATTGGGCTCTATCATATCTACATTTGAAACTGTGAATGGAGTCAGCCTCCACCACATCACTTCCTAATGCATTCCATTTGCTAACTACTCTGACACTGAAAAAGTTCTTTCTAACGTCTCTGTGGCTCATTTGGGTACTCAGCTTCCACCTGTGTCCCCTTGTTCGCGTCCCACCAGTGTTGAAAAGTTCGTCCTTGTTTACCCGGTCGATTCCCCTGAGGATTTTGTAGGTTGTGATCATGTCCCCCCTTACTCTTCTGTCTTCCAGTGTCGTGAGGTGCATGTGTGTGTGTGTGTGTGTGTGTGTGTGTGTGTGTGTGTGTGTGTGTGTGTGTGTGTGCGTGTGTGTGTTAGATCAAAAATAAAGAGCCAAAAAGAGCCCTAAGCTCTATAGGAAGCAGGCGACAGACCACTCGCTCAGCTGTTTATCTCCCACGCGAACAAAGACGCCTCCACCTCCCTCCTCTTCCCCAACCAACCCCACCCCTAATCAACCCCAACCCTACCCGACCCCACCACCAATCAACCCCACCCCCACCACACGAGCAGCCGAACAAGGAACGACTCATCAATCCAAACTCTCCATCAAACCTTTCGAAACATCTGATAGGTGTGTTCTTTGAACTTATATTTATATTGTGCCTTGGGGTAAGGGATGGTTTGTTTATGTGCTGGAAAAGTATATGTTTATAGGCTGAAGGTGCCCTGGAAGCTGTCTAGAAGTGTTTGTGCCTCTCCCTTGCCCTGGAAGCTATATAGAAAGGTTCCAGAGCCCCACTTTTGTCCTGGAAGATATCTAGAAAGTGTTTGTGTCTCTCCCTTGCCCTGGAAGCTATCTAGAAAGGTTCCAGTGCCCCACCCTTGTCCTGAAAGCTGTCTAGAAAGTGTTTGGGTCTCTCCCTTGCCCTGGAAGCTATCTAGAAAGGTGCCAGTGTCCCACCCTTGCCCTAAAAGCTATCTAGAAAGGTTCCAGAGCCTCACTTTTGCTTTGAAGATATCTAGAAAGTGTTTGTGCCTCTCCCTTGCCCTGGAAGCTATCTAAAAAGGTTCCAGAGCCCCACTTTTTTCCTGGAAGATCTAGAAAGTGTTTGTGTCTCACTCTTGCCCTGGAAGATATCTAGAAAGTGTATGTGCCCCACCCTTGCCCTGAAAGCTATCTAGAAAGGTTCCAGAGCCCCACCCTTGCCCTGGAAGCTATATAGAAAGGTTCCAGAGCCCCACCCTTGCCCTGGAAGCTATATAGAAAGGTTCCAGAGCCCCATCCTTGCCCTGGAAGCTATATAGAAAGGTTCCAGAGCCCCATCCTTGCCCCCTCGAGGATCCCTGGAATGTGTTGCTTGCTGGTGGCTCTCCATCACGCCCTTCTTCCTAGCATTGATTTATTTGGTTAATTATGCAGCAGCCACAACTTCTCCGGCGTCTTTACCACACTGGAGATGCATTCCGGGCGGCAGAATCCTTTTATTTTGTTGGTGAATGTTGCTGGTATTGTGGTCTCTCGGGGGGTTCCTGAAGGCTTCTACTAGGTCCTTTGATGTTTATATTATTCAATATCTGTCTGTCTGTCTCTCTCTCTCTCTCTCTCTCTCTCTCTCTCTCTCTCTATATATATATATATATATATATATATATATATATATATATATATATATATATATATATATATATATATATATATATATATATATATATATATATCCTTGGCCTTATCAAACGCGAGTATAAACCGAAACTGAACGATATTGCCAAGAGTTTAATAATTGGCGATATTTATTGAACAGATCTTTCAATTATAACGGGACTGTCCCTCATATGCTTGTCAACCACTCGAAGGAAACCTTTGTTCCTATACCAACACACAAACTTAAGTGTTTCACTTAATAAGAATTCTGGTTAATGTAATTTATACTTGAAACTATCAAACAGAATGATTTTTTTATGCTCAAAAACATTGTTAATAATAATGACTCTAAAACTACAATTAATTGTAGTATTAATATAAATAATAATATATGACTAATATAAATTTCTAAATTTTCATTCTAATTTGCATCTTGTTTGTGTCGTGTTTATGTCATGTTGCAATGTTGTTGTTTTTTTTTTTTTTTTGAGATATATACAAGAGTTGTTACATTCTTGTACAGCCACTAGTACGCGTAGCGTTTCGGGCAAGTCCTTAATCGTATGGTCCCTGGAATACGATCCCCTGCCGCGAAGAATCGTTTTTTCATCCAAGTACACATTTTACTGTTGCGTTAAAACAGAGGTTACAGTTAAGGAATTGCGCCCAGTAAATCCTCCCTGGCCAGGATACGAACCCATGACATAGCGCTCGCGGAACGCCAGGCGAGTGTCTTACCACTGCACCACGGAGACTTTTTGATCTACCTTCTCCGGCCCTGATGATGTTCCAGCTATTCTGCTCATCAGTACCGGTTCGGTTCATTTGTTGCATTCAACTCTTGCAATAGTTGTGCACTCAGTATCAAAAGGTACTGATTTCGGCGACATCTAAGTTGATTAATGTTTCGTCTGATATCAGTCTTTCTTTCTTATCGTCTAATTTCGTTCTCATCTAAACAAATAATTCTCTCATGGATTTTTTTTTTAAATTTTTAAGCTTTAGACATTTTGTTTCTTTAAGTTCTGATGACATTTGCTGTATTAAATTACCAGTATAATTCTGTTTTCAATATAAATTATATTTTCTTTGTTGAATTACATCACAGTGATAAAATAACTTAAGGATTAAGGAGCATTGTACAAGGCTTATTGGTCCTTATTAACCGGGCCTCATTTAACCCGTCTTCTGAACTAATAGGTCGCGTTTTGCCCGTTGTGGTAAGCATTGTTGCAGATGCAATCTACTATGAAAAGTAACGGCTCACATACATCTGCGTTTTCTATGCATCGGACTCGATTGGTTGCAATTACTGTTAAAAATTGAATGAGGCTAGCCCTTAGCGTCTGGTCTACATCCTTGGGAAGATATATATATATATATATATATATATATATATATATATATATATATATATATATATATATATATATATATATATATATATTTATATATATATAACTGAAAAGTCCACACCCCAGAAGTGACTCGAACCCATACTACCAGGAGCACTATGCAACTGGTGTACAGGAGCCCTTAACCGCTCGACCATCACGACCGTACAAAAGATGATGGTAGCCGAGGCTATTTGCCCATCATCCCGACGACGCTCTGATGGTAATCTTGGGCATGGTATTTTATGAGTTACTTCTGGGGTGTGGAGTATTCAGTTGCATATAGTTGCATTTTATATATATATATATATATATATATATATATATATATATATATATATATATATATATATATATATATATATATATATATATATATATTGGTGTATACTGGCAGCAGGTTTTCTTTCAAACATGTTTCATTGAATATGACCGCATATTCTGTATTTATTATTTTCTGGTTTAGGGCTTCTATCCCTCTAACTATTTTCTTAGCATCAGGGCTTAATTGAAATAGGAGTTCTCCAAAACTCATTTTCGTACTTTTAAGGTGAAGAAAAGAAGTGATTTACTATAGAGTGTATTACACTTATTTGTATAATTTGCACGACGTTTCGAACCTCCATGGTTCATTCTCAAGTGAACAGATCTTACAATACTAGTTGATTTTATACCCGCATTAGGTCAGGTGATAATACAATGAAGGTGAAAACATGGGGGGATACATAAGGGATAAACATAGGGGCTGCAGAAGGCTTATTGGCCCATACGAGGCATCTCCTATCTAAACGCAAAGATTAATCCAGTGTAATTGGCCTGTTATGTTGGACATTGTTTTCTGTGTTGGCATCGATATGTTCTTGTCTTGTCCTTACTCTCATGGTGGGTAGAGTAAATAGTTCCGTGATTTGGGTGTTCATGGTAGGTCGCTCTATTCTTATGTGAATTGCCTCAAGAATTTGTAATCTTCTTGAATCTTGGGTTTTGTCTATTATGCAAGTATTCTTGTTCAAACAAGAATACTTGCATAATAGACAAAACCCAAGATAACCCATAAATTAGTTTGATCAGAAATTTAATATTATTGACCCTGGTAGATCTGAACCACTACTTATCAAAGGGACATTTGAGCTAATATGCTCCGTGCTTCCAGCCACAACTCACTCATCCCAATAGCTCGTGAGCGAGACTGTGATGCTTAACTTTATTTAGCATTTGAAAGCTAAATTTGGAGGAGCTAACTTCTAGTTAAAGATCTTTTTAAGCTTTATGACCGCTCGTCTAAGTCTCCCGTCTGTCACATAACCACCTCACTGCTCACAGCTTAAAATACTGGAGGCTAGAGAGAGAGGCTCATTATTTAGCGTCGTATAGGAATAAACTATATTAAGTTTGATCTTAAAGGTCAGAAGGTAGGCTAGGGGATGCTCAAGAGGAAGGCTGAGACGAGAGGCTAAAGGCTAAAAAATGCCGAGGATAAAGACTGAGATATGTGGATAGAGACGGAGAAATTTTAGGAGGACGGCTGGAAGATGCTGTGAATAGAGATTAACAGATGCTGATCAGAGAGGCTGCGAAATGCTCTGGATGCTGAGGCAACCCAGATATAAAGGAAGATCTATACATGTGAAAGAGTTTAACCAATTTTTATCGAAATGATGCGGCCCAGAGGCGCAGTTCATTACTGCCAATTTTAAGGCACAAACACATTTTTTTGCAAATGAAAGCTCACCCAGAATGGTCAAGATATCTAAATCTCCCAAAACATAAGTTTTTACTTGAAGCGTCAGATATTTACATTAAGGATTGAACGTGAATATTTGCATATTTGTAGATGATACAAAAATTTGGTAGGAATTAAACTCAGAAAACTCAAAATCACTTCAAGACGATCTAAATAGGCTTTAAAAATGCTGAAAGATTGGCAAATGCAGTTTAATGCTAAAAGAACTCCAGGGAACTGAGGCTAGGAAATTAATTTAAATTAAGATAGATCTGCTAATATCAGGTGGATATAAATTTAAACTCCAAAGATTGAATTAAAATTAGTTCAAGGTGTCATGATTCAACCCGTTTTCGCACTTTCTTACAGTCAATATTGACTTATTAAATAAGTGCATATGTGACATACTATTTTTTGTGAATATTTTAGTTTACCTTGAAAAGCTTCATAGAAAACACCGAACTTACCTAACCTTCTTAGTATGTTAAGATAAACATCTTATTGCTTTGTAATTACAATTATTACTTAACCTATACCTATAATAGGTTAAGTAATAATTGAAATTATGCAGCAATAAGATGCTTATCTTAACATACTAAGAAGGTTAGGTAAGGCCGGTGTTTTCTATGAAGCTTTTCAAGGTAAACTAAAATATTCACAATAAATTAGTATGTCACATATGCACGTATTTAATAAGTCAATATTGACTATACGAAAGTGCGAGAACGGGTTGCATGATTAGTTTAAATAGTCAATAAATCAATGCAAATATGATAAAAATAATTCAATTTAAATACTGGAATTTATTTATTGAAGCGTTAGCAATAAAGCAGTTCTCGCTATTATTGAGAGCTTTTTCTTGCTCTTATTTGGCCCCATTTAGAATATGCGGTTCAGTTTTGGTCACAATTTTATAAAATAAACACAAATTAACTTCATTAATTACAGAAAAGGATGACAAAGTTAATCCCAGGAATTAGAAACCTCTCTTATAGAGAGATATTAAGAAAGTTTAAGAGATATGTTTAAAGTATATAAATGAAAAAAGACATAACAAAGATGGTATAAAAAAAATTATATATCAAGAAGAAATAGTGAAAATAAATTGGATAAGATTAGATTCTGGAAAGACCTTGGTAAGGAGATAAGGTTTGTTGACTTTGGGAACAAATTACCGTTGTTGATTTGTGGAACCAATTATCGGATAACGTAACTGCCGTGGAGTTTCTTGCTTGTTTCAAGCGTAGGTTAGACATGTGGAAGGTGTTTGGGTGGATATAATTAGGAGTGGTTTAGTATGCATCAATAAGGCTATCTGCTGATTCCTGTAATTTCATGTTCTTAAGTATTCACATGTTCTTATGTGTTCTCATATGCTCACCTAGTTGTGCTTGCAGGGGTTGAGCTCTGGCTCTTTGGTCCCGCCTCTCAAATGTCAATTAACTGGTCTATAGATTCCTGAGCCTACTGGGCTCTATCATATCTACATTTGAAACTGTGTATGGAGTCAACCTCCACCACATCGGCCGTGGGAGCCGGTTGGCCGAGCTGACAGCACGCTGGACTTGTGATCCTGTGGTCCCGGGTTCGATCTCGGGCGCCGGCAAGAAACAATGGGCAGAGTTTCTTTCACCCTATGCCCCTGTTACTTAGCAGTAAAATAGGTACCTGGGTGTTAGTCAGCTGTCACGGGGTGCTTCCTGGGGGGTGGAGGCCTGGTCGAGGACAGGGCCACGGGGACACTAAAGCCCCGAAATCATCTCAAGATAACATCACTGCCTAATGCATTCCACCTGTTAACTACTCTGACACTGAAAAAGTTCTATCAAACGTCCCTGTGGCTCATTTGTGTGTGTGTGTGTGCGTGAGTGCAAGCACGCGGTCCCACGAAACCCATTGCCAGTATACCAGCGTGTCTGTGTATGCACGCGCGTGTGTGTGTGCTTTTATAGGGTTAGCAGAATCTGAGGCAGCACGCATATTTGCGGTTTGATCAAATGTACACACACACGCGTGACTATTGTCAAGGAAGTGAGCGGGCGTTACATAACAGGTGACTGGTGGGAGGAGGAATGGAAGAGAGAGTGTCTCTCTCTCCCGGTAAATCCTCAACCTTTTGACCTCCTCTCCCTTCCCTCTCTTATCCCTCCCACTTACTTCTGTTTCGTCATTCACTATGGCTCCCTCCTCCTCCTTCCTTCTCTCTCTCTTTCCTCATTTATTTTCCCTATTCCCGTTTTGATTTTATTTGATCTCTCTCTCTCTCTCTCTCTCTCTCTCTCTCTCTCTCTCTCTCTCTCTCTCTCTCTCTCTCTCTCTCTCTCTCTCTCTCTCTCTCTCTCTCTCTCTCTCTTCCCCCCTACCTTCTTTCTCTATTCCCCTCTCTCCATCCTACCTTCCCATCCCCTGCCATCCCCTGCCATCCCCTGCCATCCCCTGCCATCCCCTGCCATCCCCTGCCATCCCCTACCATCCCCTGCCTTCCCTGCCATCCCCTGCCATCCCCTACCATCCCCTACCATCCCCTACCATCCCCTACCATCCCCTGCTATCCCCTACCATCCCCTGCCATCCCCTGCCTTTTCCTGCCATCCTCTGCCATCCCCTGCCATCCCCTGCCATCCCCTACCATCCCCTACCATCCTCTGCCATCCCCTGCCATCCCCTGCTATCCTCTACCCTCTCCACCTGCGTCACACGCCAGTGACTGATTGAGGAAGGATGTTTACCATCCTTGAGAGGCTGTGAAGGCTTTTGTTCTCTTTAATCAGTGTCTTCGGAGATTCCTATGGTTCATTCTAGCAGAACAATTCTCATTGTACAATGATATGTTTTCATGAGAGGATTGAAATCATAATTTTTTGTTTTTTGGGTTTTTGTCGTGTTTGACTTTGTTGGATATATATATATATATATATATATATATATATATATATATATATATATATATATATATATATATATATATATATATATACTGTTTTCTTAGGTGAAACTGTGTCTCGTAATGTGATATTGGTTTCTGTTTTTTTTCTATATTCTATCACTTGTCAAACATTAAACAATGTTGAACAAATCCACAAGGGCCGTGATGAGGATTCGAACCTACGTTCGAGAGCATCCCAGACGTGGCCTTAATCGGATGCTCTCGGACGCAGGTTCGAATCCTCGTCACGGCCCTTGTGGATTTGTTCATTTGATGCATAACTTAACTGTGATTTATGTGTGTAATTAAACAATGTTCTTGATGTGCTGTTCTTCTCTTGGTCTCTTGTGGAGTTTCGTACAACTAATCGTCTTGTTATGAAGAGAATTCGTCATAATAACGTGACTGAAACTAACTTATAGTTAGCAAGTTGATAAGGGTTTTGGACAGGCCCGAAACGTCATCCGTTTCTTAACCAATAAATCCCGTTGTCCGGCACAGGAAGACTGTACTTGAGTTTACTGAAGTTCACCTCAGGGCTCCAACTGACCTTCCACGGGATGCAAGCCACAACAGTTGCCTCACCTCCGGGTATACGTAGTTTACTGCTAGGTGAACAGCTGCATCAGGTGAATAGAAACGTGCCTGTCCCGCGTATATCCTAAACCTATGTCCATTGGCTAATAAAATAAATGTGTCCCTACGTGTTAAATTCCTTCTTTTCGCAGTTCTGTTTATGGTGGCTTCTAAGTCACCCTTAATTGCGACCTTCAAGGCTCTGGGGCTAGATTCACGAAAGCACTTACGAACCTGTACCTCTTTTGTCAATCTTTGGCGGCTTTGTTTCCAATTATTAAACAGTTAATGAGCTCCGAAGCACCAGGAGGCTGTTTATAACAATAACAACAGTTGAATGGGAAGTCTTCATGCTTGTAAACTGTTTAATAAATGTAACCAAAGCCGTTAAAGATTGAGGAAAGATGTACTCGTTCGCAAGTCCTTGCGTAAGTGCTTTCGTGAATCTAGCCCCTGGAGGATCCCGTGAGGCTGTAGATGTGTCATGGCTATTCTTTTTCATCTGTAAGATGTTACTTGTGCTCTTAAGAATCCTTGGCCATCTCGCCGAACATCTTTGTTGCTGTTTTGTTTCTGCAAGAGCCGCAAACAATGCAATTTCTCTCAGTTCTGAGGACTCTTAAAACGCTAATAATCTTTGCAATATCTTGGTCTATATGCAACCTGTATTCTCGAATAGTACATCGTATTTTCACGTATTGGTCCCCAACGGCTATAATATGATGTACGATAAATCACTGCTGCTCGCAACATTGACGAGTTGTTTCGTTTTCAATTCATGAGTCCTCGGTTTGGTTAGGTTCGGGCAATTTAGTACATCACTTTTGTGACGTTGTGACTACTCGAAAAGATGGTGTATTATCATATAGCTCCCCAGAATGGATAAAGCCAAGCCACTCAAAATTTCCAAAAGTTTTCCATTCTAAGTCCTCAAAAAAAAATTAATTATCCCATCTGCGTGTATCAGAAGACAAGATTCTCCAACTCATTAATTAGAAGATAGTTTAGTTCCTCAAAACTGCAACGATTAATCAGCCCGCGTCCTTTCAGAAACGACGGGTTCCGAACTCAGATCTCACAAAGTCCATGTCGAGACTGCAAATATTTTCTCAGAATTTTCCGAGGATCCCACAGTTAAAAACGACCTTATTCAAGCTGTAATGTTATTCACGACTTTGGAACGAAGGTCGTAAATGGGTTTGCAAGAATAGCTCACTCTGGGCATAATATTATCCAAAATGACCCATAAAATATTATCCAAGATAACCCATAAAATATTTTCCAAGATATCCCATCTCAACCCGTTATTGATATCATGTCTTGCATAACGTGGGGCATAACGATAACGAAGATTCCCCAGCTTAGGTCGTAATAAAGCCAAAATGTCTCCACCTATGACATAACCTGCTGTGGCCCATTCGGGTCAATATAAAACCAAAACTTTCCGTTTCGGGGTCACAATGAAGCCAATGATACATCATAGCCATTCCTTTTCATCTATATCAAATAACAAAGGTTCAGCTAATTATGAAGCCAAAACGATCCCACTAAAGTTATGATGAATCCAAGAGCCACCCACTTACACCACAATGAAGGTGAGAATGCCCCAACAAGGTCAAAATGAAGTCAAATCTTTGGTATTAAGGCCACACCAGTAATCAAGCTCTCTCTCCATTACTCAATAACGCTCACCCGAGGCCTTCACAAACTGTCAGGGGTATCTGCAGGAGGTGTCCGTAGCCGACAGCAGATTTACGGTGGCAATCTCGGGACCTATCTAGCCACTGTAGACCTCCAACTGTGTCTGGCTTCGAACCCCGTCCCCTTCTCCCCACCTGCCTATGTTAAACAGTCTCATTAACCTTCGCATTCTCTTTCGCTTTCGATTTAATTCCTTAATTCACCTATATTTTTCTATCTCTTCGTAACTCTCCTATTCTTTCCATCTATCTTTCCATTGTCTCGTTCAGTTCTAGCTTTTTCGCTGCGTTCTCACTCCCGGCTTCTATATAATTGCTTTGTTTTGAAGCATGAGTCTCGTTATTGCTTCGCTATTGGCTGGTAATTGCTAGTAATGACGCTAGTTGACTTCTAAGGTGACTGCCGCCGACATCTTCTAACTTTGGTTTCATTTCCTTTTCGTTATCATTTGTCATTTCCTCAGAATGTGGATGGTTCATTATTTTTTATTTCACTCCTGTGGTGACAGGAATGTTGTCTCCTTTAGAGACAGAGTACTGTATTTACATTCTACTCTTGACGGTACTGTTTTCTCATTTCGAGCGTCTAGTTAGGTTTTATAAAACAGTAATGATAGTTCTGTTGCCTTGTTCGTAGTCACAGTTCCGTTCTTTGTTCGTTCGTAGTCACAATTCCGTTTTTTGTTCGTAGTGATATTAATACTTTCTTGTGTAGAAGGGTGACTATTTTGATGTTTTTTTAGGGTGTTGATCTGGTACTGAGTCGTTGCCTTTAGGTTCTTTGTTGCATGTGATTGTAGACTAGTGTAAGACAGCGCTCTGGCCAAGAGACTCTATGGTCTGGCCAAAGGACTCTATGGTCTGGCCAAAGGACTCTATGGTCTGGCCAAAGAACTCCAGATTTTTGTATCCACCTTGACTGGAAATTTGAATAATTTTTCATTTCACGAAAAAGGGTAAGAGGGTTCGACCCCTTATCTGCTTTTAACCATCCCCGAAAAAAGACCAATCAAGCTGTGAAGTTTGATGAGACTAGCCCTAAGTATCTGGCCAGCAACTTCCAACTGACACACATTCTCTTCTAAAACGATTAAAGCCCCATTTCCGCCATCAAGTGCCATGTCCCTATGAGTGCCTTGTTCCAACGATCAATTGCCTTGTTCCCAGTCCAAGTTCTCAAGTCCTAGCAAATAGCATCATATTCCTAGGAGCAGGCGGAAACTACTAGAGCTGCTTACCTAGTTCCTATATTTGGTTTACTCTCGACTAACATAAAAAAAGAGGTTGTATCACTAAAAAAGCATTGTACTGTTTTACAAATGGTGACATAAAACCCAAGTTTACGGCTGGTTAATTATAGCTTTGGTGTAGCCAACTAGCATTGCTATATTCTGAACTCAATAGTCACTGTGGGAAGGGCCAGCTAGTTCTTTGGGTTGGGTATAGCCAATGGAACACGTAACCAGTAAGAATAAGTTGTTTTATTGTGGTATGTGACCTGAATATGTATATTCTAGTGATTTACAACCCATTAAGTTACTTATAGGCAAAGATTTTCAATTTACTTTTACAAAATAGACGGAACGTCAATAGAGCTTGACACCTTCAACTCAGAGGCAAACAGTAGTAGAATAATTAAATAAAAAATGTAAAAAATCACACATCTCTGTACTGTTTTATAAATCTTTTTTTATTACTTCTTGACATAGAACTGAATGACAAATGAAATCATTTTAAGACGCAACGAAAAAACAGTTAATTTAATTAGTTACAGTTTAGGCATTAAGTTTAATTTGTTTAAAAATGTGGAAGTTACAGATATGGGTATTAAATCAAGGTGTTTAAATAATGTAAATAATTTTTGATAAACTAATTTATTATGAACTTATAACAAATTAATAAAGTTTTTGAATTTGAACTTGAATGTAAGTAATTAAGTGGATTTAAGCCTTCCGAGATAAATGTAATTAAAATGTATGAAGAATGATTTTAAAGGCAGTATTTCTTCATTAATATTAACATTCATTGTGAATTAATTACTGCAAGCATGAGTTTCACAACCTGTAATGCTGACGATGCAGGTAATTAGCATTCTGAAACCTTAATAGAGTATGCTTGTTAGAGGTTATAATTACAGAGGAATTCAAAGAGCTGAGTTCGTGGTATGTACTCACATGGTTGAATCATTTCTCGTTAATATACACGATAGGCGGTCAGGTCGTTAAGGTGTGAATTATTGAAATATATCATTATCGAAAGATTATGCGTTCACTGAATTAATAGTTCACCGGTTAAAATTTTTATGTTGAGCTTACGTAAGGGCCAAAATGGCTCGTTAAGCTTGCAGGAGTGGTTATAGTATCAGAAGTTCAGGTTTGGTTTATGTTATCACCTGATCACGATCCTTTCCCCTCACATTATGTTTCCTCCAAGCTTGGATGAACAGCTTGAACATCTCTGAACATAATTATGTGACTGCATGTTCAATCTAGAACATGCTGGCTGGTAGAACTTGCTGGCTGGCCAGTTGGCCTCTGGCTTACCTCTTTTTTTCCAGACGAAAAATTAATTCAAAATTTTCATAAACAAATTTAAACTTATCAAAAACAAGTTATTGAGATATTTCTCGATTGTTATTTAAAGTTGAAAAAATAGTCATATTGCTTTTGTTTCGCGCAACAAACCAGTGTTAGGGATATAATTGAGATTTATTGCCAAAATTGGCATTATTTTGGAAGGAAAAACATTCTTAACATTAAATAATATTGATTTGGTGCAGTGTTAGTTGGTTCATGGATGAAATCACCAGGTAACATAATAGATGCAGGGGTACCTGGATTAAACACCTGACAAGAATCCAACTGACCTGATATGGTATGACCTGACCTGACGTGACATGACTGGAACTATCTGTACCTGACCTCAGCTGATCTGACCTGACCTAACCCAAACATCTGAAAATGAAGAAAGTAACGAGACTTCGGACCATCCTAGACCATTATTGTCACGGTATTACGATTGTATATTTCTCTGGATTGTACCACGCGTTGGTTAGACATATATATATATATATATATATATATATATATATATATATATATATATATATATATATATATATATATATATATATATATATATGAATGGTTAGACATATATATATGAATGCATTTGGGGTGGATACAAAGAGAAGTTGCCTCGTTTGGGTGAATATAGGCTTTCTATAGTTTAAAATACTCCTATGTGCTTGTATCACCGACCACTGTAATGTCGTTGTACCTCAGCAAACTAATCTCTGATCGATCGTTAAATTATTTCTAAATGATTTATAATATCCTACAGCTGTTTTAGTGCCAATTGTGGCTGATGTATTTGCATACATCACGCTTTACTACTGATTAAAACACTCTGACACAAGTTCCATCACTGAGCTCAGCCTTCGAGTTTCTGAAATCTGTATTTAATGCACATATGCATTTTACGGCTTTAAAACGCTTGTCTTACATCGACTCATTTCAATGTGTGGCCCTGAAAATCTATGTATTTTTGGGAAGGGTTCAAATAGTTTTTTATGATGAATTTGCGTAAGTGACGAGAGAAAAAGTTGGAGTCGTCTTTGAGTCATTTGGTTACAGTCGCTCTTTTGATGATTTCTTTCTCACTTTGGGCCATTTGGTTAATGTTTTAGATATCGTGAGCATCTGTTTGTTATGTGAACGTGTTCCAAACGAGACACAGTCGAGAAATACCGCATTTTCAGTGGTATAAAGCACATCTAATTTTCAAGGATTTTGTCTGGACGAAACATTTTTAAGATGTTTGATCATACACTTTATTTATAGCTATAGGGAGGGAAATGCAGAATACATTCGGTCGCTGGTGGACCATAAACAGGCTTACTATCCCCCCCGACAATTACAGTAAATGATCACTGACATTGTGAGTGGTACAGTTTGGTAGCTAGAGGGTTACAGCGTGTGTTTAAGGATACAGTGTTGCATTGCTAGTCTACAAAACTTATTAATACTGGTAGTGGTAATAGCAGGATTATTAAATGAGGTAGCCATTGAATTAGAAATTATAGGTAATGTAGTAATAGTACTCGTAGAAGTGGTAGTAGTAGTTTTAGCAGGTGATATAATGCTAGTATTGGTTTTGGTAGAAGTGAAAATAGTTTGTAAAATCTCTCTCTCTCTCTCTCTCTCTCTCTCTCTCTCTCTCTCTCTCTCTCTCTCTCTCTCTCTCTCTCTCTCTCTCTCTCTCTCTCTCTCTCATGCCATCATCAAAATAAAATATGTCATTTTCGGGTAAGAAACTGATTATATTCACTCTCACATGACTGTGGGTCCACCACTTTTAGTAAGCATTAAGGTGGCATTTTCTCGCGATGGAAGATGACTGCCTCAGGCCTGTCTGTCTGTCTGTCTGTCTGTCTGTCTGTCTGTCTGTCTGTCTGTCTGTCTGTCTGTCTGTCTGTCTGTCTGTCTGTCTGTCTGTTCATCTGTTTTCTTGTCTGTTTCTCCGATTGCTTGTTCGCCTCTCCGTTCTTGTGTATGTTCGCAAGATCACTTAAAACTAGATCTTTGTGCAATTGTCATGTGCACTTGAATTTCCTTTTACGAGGCGATTACGACCTTGTTGGGTGAGGTCCCTGAGAGCATGGAGAAGTTCCACTTTCTACCATGATCTTAACGCTAACTTCCAGGTAAATGTTTCGTTCTTAATTATATTTTTACCAGTGGTGAACCGTAGGTGTTGCTTCCTTGTACCAGTGGTGAGCCGTAGGTGTTGCTTCATTGTACCAGTGGTGAACCGTAGGTGTTGCTTCCTTGTACCAGTGGTGAACCGTAGGTGTTGCTTCCTTGTACCAGTGGTGAACCGTAGGTGTTGCTTCCTTGTACTAGTGGTGAACCGTAGGTGTTGCTTCCTTGTACCAGTGGTGAACCGTAGGTGTTGCTTCCTTGTACCAGTGGTGAACCGTAGGTGTTGCTTCCTTGTACCAGTGGTGAACCGTAGGTGTTGCTTCATTGTACCAGTGGTGAACCGTAGGTGTTGCTTCCTTGTACCAGTGGTGAACCGTAGGTGTTGCTTCCTTGTACCAGTGGTGAACCGTAGGTGTGTTGCTTCATTGTACCAGTGGTGAGCCGTGGGTGTGTTGCTTCATTGTACCAGTGGTGAGCCGTGGGTGTGTTGCTTCATTGTACCAGTGGTGAGTCGTGGGAGTGTTGCTTCATTGTACCAGTGGTGAGCCGTGGGAGTGAATAATGTGTGTGTTAGTAATTTATCATCTTCGACTCAGTGGTGATTATGTGTCATTTGTATCAGTGACAGATGCAGCCCAATTCCTGCTTTAACAAAATTGGTTAACTTAAACCCCCATTAACTCCCATTAAATAACTAGACAATTAAACAATTTAAGTTACAAATACAGAATGACAAAACTAGAAATCCCGTTGTTCATTACAAGATAAAAAATACATACAAAAGCCTTTCTAAGTATGAAGGCATTATGGCATATATTATTAATTTATTTTGTATTTTTTTAAACGAGTTGGTTAAAGGAACAGATGAGTTCTGACTGCTGTTGCTAGGCTGAGAGCTTTTCCTTAACTCAAGGTAAGCCTTACGCATTAGCTTTTCCTGGAACACGACCCACCAATTGGTTAACAACCAGGTACCCAATTGGGTCGAACAGTTAAAGGGTTGGCGCCCAGTCAATCCTACATACCCAGGACACAAACCAAGGTTGAATTGCTTGCGAAGCGCGGAACGACTGTTGTTACCACTGCGCCACTAGCATATATTGAGATTACCTTGAAGTGATTTCGGGGCTCAGCGACCCCCGCGGCCCGGTCGTCGACCAGGCCTCCTGCATCCATCTATGCAGCAAAGATTTTGTAAGGATAAATCTCTATTAGTACATGGTCTCTAGTACATAGAACCACTTGAACTGGACGGTAGAGCGACGATCTCGCATCTTGCAGGAAGGCGTTCAATTCCCGACTAAGTGGATGGGGCACCATTTCTTTCCTGCATCCTATCCCAAAATCCTTATCCTTATCTCTTCCAAGCGGTATATTGTCATAATTGGTTGGTGCTTTCTCCTGATAATTAGCATACACTGGCCTCCAGTACCACAAATAAGGAACAAGTTACGGGAATAATTATTCGCTGGTCCTGTATAGGAATTTTAAATACCTCCTTTGTAATATACATTCCTATTATGTCTTTTTTCTAGCCTAACAGCCCGTTTTTCTTCCCTAACAGCCCATTTTTCTTCCCTAACAGCCCATTTTTCTTCCCTAACAGCCCGTTTTTCTTCCCTAACAGCCCATTTTTCTTCCCTAACAGCCCATTTTTCTTCCCTAACAGCCCATTTTTCTTCCCTAACAGCCCGTTTTTCTTCCCTAACAGCCCATTTTTCTTCCCTAACAGCCCATTTTTCTTCCCTAACAGCCCATTTTTCTTCCCTAACAGCCCATTTTTCTTCCCTAACAGCCCGTTTTTCTTCCCTAACAGCCCGTTTTTCTTCCCTAACAGCCCGTTTTTCTTCCCTAACAGCCCATTTTTCTTCCCTAACAGCCCATTTTTCTTCCCTAACAGCCCGTTTTCTTGATTTGTCACGCAATAAACAAAATCCAGCCTCTTAACGTAACTAGAAATGTACGAACCCAAGCAACCCACCTTACCCATCGAGTCTGATGCATCAAAAACGTCGATTTCCACGAGTCATTACTTTTTTTATAGTAGATTGCATTTGCAACGTTGGTTACCATAACGTCCAAAACGCGACCTATTAGGTGAGAGAGAGGGCTGATGGGCACCCAAGGCGTAAGTGGTTCTTTACCCGCCAAACACACACCGAAACTACGACGTTGGTACAACGTTCGAACAAGTTTTAACACTTCCTAACCAGTTATAAAAACCAATATAGCAAGTTGTAACAACGTTCTAATACGTCATAAACACGTTAAGCCAAGATGTAACAACTTTATTACAAGCTGTAACAAGCGGAAAATAGAGACAGTTTCGGTTTGTGTTTCCAGGGTTATTGACATCTAACAATAATGCAAGATTTCTCCGTCTTAACTATTATCCACTAACGACGCAGCATTGCGTCGTCAGCGTACCTTAAAGAAACTGATGACAGTCAGAAGAAGAAGAGGTTTGTATCCTGGGTATGTAGGATTGACTAGGCGCCAACCCTTTAACTGTTCGAAGAACATCGCTCAGACCTGCATGCAAGTAGAAAAGACTTTTTTTTTTGTCCCCCCTCCACACAGCAAGGTAATTTGTATCATTACAAATATGACTGCAGCACGAAGAGATTTTTCCCAACTAGTCAGAATGGGGATATTCCTCAAAATTCCTTATGGGAAAGTATTTGAATAATTAACCTCTCTCTCGCAAATGACTCGGAACTGCAATATAGTGTGTTGGACAGACTGCGTAATATGTGATTTTCTGAAAGTATTAAACAACACCCCATATACGAGGGTCATCTTCTTGAGGTTATCTTGAGATGATTTCGGGGCTTTTTAGTGTCCCCGCGGCCCGGTCCTCGACCAGGCCTCCACCCCCAGGAAGCAGCCCGTGACAGCTGACTAACACCCAGGTACCTATTTTACTGCTAGGTAACAGGGGCATAGGGTGAAGGAAACACTGCCCATTGTTTCTCGACGGCGCCCGGGATCGAACCCGGGACCACAGGATCACAAGACCAGTGTGCTGTCCGCTCGGCAGACCGGGTCTAATACAACCTTGCCAACCAGACCAACGTATAACTAGTGGGGCGTTATATCGGGTGGAAAGCACCTAAGAATTAGGCAGATTAACAGAATGGAAAAATAGAACGAGAGAAACTGCGTTACAGGAGAGCAGTAAGATTCAGTGTAGTTGCCCGTGAAATTCTATAGCTGAAAAAACTCGACTCTTTTCGTGTCATTATTTGCCAATCATGCAAATTTGACGATGAGATGCAGAATGCGCACAGACACCATAAGACTCCAGGCATTCTCGGAGAGATGGTTACTAGACTTCAATCCAAGGAATGTGGAAGGTCATTGGGGGAAGAGAAGGGGAATTATCAGGAGAAAGCGCCAAGCACTATATATATATATATATATATATATATATATATATATATATATATATATATATATATATATATATATATATATATATATATATATATATATATATTGCCTGGGTTTGTCTCTCTCTTTCTCTTCTCTCTCTATCTCTGTATGCCTCTGTATTTCTACTTCTGTATCACTCTCTCTTTTTGAATCTTTATGTTAATTTTACCCACTAACTAACTAATTTTACATCACTAACTATCTAACAAGCCTCTGGTCACTTCATTATTTTCATTACTCATTTACAAATGAATTGAGTTATTCGTTTTCCAGTAACTTCTAACATCTACGGATATCACACCCGCGATTTCATTTCAAACTTCGTGTGATATTATGATAATCGAACGTCTGGAAGGGTTTAAGGCTCATATTTCTTAAAAATATTTAAGTTGGGCTTACCCCGACCAGCCTATGTCCGTCACGTACCCCAGACCATTCACCATGCAAATCTGAATGAGGCTAGCCCCTACCTTCTGGCCTCCAGCTTCAGACAGAATGTCAGACATGCACATTAACAGGTCTGAAATGAATTCAATGAGTTACATGGTTGATACAGCATTTTTTTTAGTTACAATTAAAAAATATCATATACACTTGAGTTCATGTTCAATAATACTTCGTTCGTTCATGGTGTGTCGCCCTTTGTCCCATCTCAGGTCATGTCGCTAATACTGATTTTCATTTTAAGTTTATAAACTGACAGACATTTACCCCACATATATGATAGCTTTGACCATTATTATCACCACAAAAACAGATGTCTTAGCTAGTTACTATGAGCGTTCTCGTAGATTTCTCTTGGAATTTGAGGTTTTCACTGGCTGGAGAATCCAAAGAGAGAGAGAGAGAGAGAGAGAGAAATTGTGAGGTGGATAGCTCTCAGACCGAATTCACGGCAATTGTTCAGCGTAATGCCATCAATTAAAACAACAGTCCCTCACCACTTACGGGGGAACAAGGTCCCCTTGAATACCTGAGGGTGTGGGATACCTCACCCTCCTGAATGCTGAGGCTGCCTCTCACCCCTGAGGGCTGAGGCGGTGCCTCTATCCCTGAGTCTTGGAAGCCTTTATGGAGGTGGCAACTAGAGAGAGAGATATCAACATCTCTGTTATTACCCTGGTCGGATATCGTGGCTGTCTGTGTCTGCACTCTCTGCGTTCCCCTCTGCTCTGCTGAGATTTTATAGTGTTCTCTGCCGCCCTCACTGTGTCCTGCTGGAGTGTGTCAGCTGTAGTGTGTCCACTTTAGTGTGCTGGAGTGTGTCCGTTGTAGTGTGTCGTGGCAATATCATTCTAAGTAATAGCAAATGAGGCTCATTATTCTTCCTTTCCTCTCAAATTTCCTTGCTATATTTCACCGTGGCATGTGACTACTTCCAACCCTTTTATCTCTCTCTCTCTCTCTCTCTCTCTCTCTCTCTCTCTCTCTCTCTCTCTCTCTCTCTCTCTCTCTCTCTCTCTCTCTCTCTCTCTCTCTCTCTCTCTCCCTCTCTCTCTCTCTCTCTCCCTCCCTCTCTCTCTCTCTCTCTCTCTCTCTCTCTCTCTCTCTCTCTCTCTCTCTCTCTCTCTCTCTCTCTCTCTCTCTCTCTCTCTCTCTCTCTCTCTCTCTTCTCTCTCTCTCTCTCTCTCTCTCTCTCTCTCTCTCCCTCTCCCTCCCTCCCTCTCTCTCTCTCTCTCTCTCTCTCTCTCTCTCTCTCTCTCTCTCTCTCTCTCTCTCTCTCTCTCTCTCTCTCTCTCTCTCTCTCTCCGTTACAGGTGCACTTTACCACCTTTCTGGCAGAGATGGCAGTAATACCATTCCCCCCATTAAAACATCAGTGATATTTGGTGAAGGAGTGACACCAAACAGGCGGATATATATTTTGATAAACGAACCAAAATATTATAACCGTGAGCATTACGTTATCTCTCGTGAACAGGTTCACGAAACACATTCAGGCTTACGAGTCTGAGTGCATTCCAACTAGATACGTGAAATCCTTAGCTGATTTTTGACTCGCTACATGCTGGAGGTGTTCCCATTAACAACAGACTATCACTACCTATCATCCTCGGCTGATATTGGCGCGTGTGTGTATATCAGCACGCGTTATCATGCCCGTTTCCCCAGCAACCGGTATCATCCGTACTAACACGCAAATTTTCGACGTATAAGGAGCAAAGTGTTTACCAGTTCCCAGAGAGAGAGAGATTCCATTAGAGAATCCAGGTGAGGAAAAAACGTGAACTAATTCCCCGCCTGATTACTGGATAATCACCTGTTCCTTTGGCACCGATTTTGTTGAACACACCTCGCCTTTGTTTACGGCTTCACACCGGTGAGACAAGCAGAGACATGGCTTTCGACCTTGATCTAAATGCCTGTGTATTGAAAACTGGGCATCACAATAGAGAGAGAGAAGAGAGAGAGAGAGACGGACAGAACGAGAGCGAGCGAGAGAACGAGAGATGAATATATATATATATATATATATATATATATATATATATATATATATATATATATATATATATATATATATATATATATATATATGTATGTATATATGTATATGTATATATATATATATATATATATATATATATATATATATATATATATATATATATATAAGACAAGCTACAAGAAAAAGATGGGAACAAAGCAGGCAAGCCACAGGCGTAGAAGGGGGGGGGGAGTTTCATTCACCACGGCTCTAGGAGACTCGAACCTGGGCCCCACGTGTACGAGGCCGAAGTTCTATTTTTAGGTGGTGGGGCATAAGGAAGAGCAGCAACAAAAAATTGATGGGCAACAGTATGAGAAAGAAGTTCAGAAATTGTAGAATGAAACGTAGCATTTTTTTGGTGCAATAGATTCCAGTGTTCATGGGCTCTGCCGGGACCAAAAAAATCAATACATCTTGTCATGCATTTGTCTATCTCCATCTATTCTGAATATATCTGTATCTGCTCAAAATCTGCATTTACCAAAATACGTATACTCTAAATATATTTACACCTACGTACATCTCCTTAGAATCTATCTACATGCTCTCAAAATCTACCCTCATCTCCAAATCATCCCACAGCTAATCTAAATACATCTACGTCTACTTCAAATCAATCTAAATCTCCCAACTCTACCCATATCTACTCTTAATCAGCCTACATCTACTCTGAACCTACCAATATCTCAAGGAGGTCATCCTATTTAGAGTGTGTTGAAACTCTTTAATATAGTGGAACTTTTAATTAAGAATTCCGATATATTGTGATTCACTAAGAAAATCTAAATTAAGATCATATCAAAATTTTCCTCGTTGGGTTTATTTTCATTGAATGAGATTCGGTTTATCCCATTAATTTTTTTTTAAATTCTTTCGATCCACTTGGACTGGTCGGCTTCGTTGATTGCAAGGTCGGAGTTCGATTCCCAGTGGTCTGAGTGTTTCGGGTACTGTGCCTTCCCTCTGTCCTTCCCTCAGCTCCTTGTCTCATTATTCCATTATTATACATTATTTTAAGTGTTTTGTAACACTTCAAGTTTTGTAACAGCTTTTCCCTTACATAATTACATTACCACTTCCGAGCTTGGCTTTGTAATTTTTCTGTAATTTCATGATTAAACGTTATGCACAGTATTACCACTTTGGATGTCTGGCCAAGATACAAAATCAATGCTAAAATAAGTTAGATAAATATACACACATACCAAAAGAATAGGGGGTGGTAGGAGAAGAAAATATCAAAGTGTTCAGTGAGGATCCACAAGGTCTTCTCTGAGTACTCTTTATTTTCTTCTCCGAAGCTATGGGTCCCTACACTTGCACCAGAGGTGGTACCCCGTCTAGGTATTTAAAAATCAATTTTATAATTCAGAAATTTGTTGGATTTTTTCCTCCCAGTTGGACTGTAATGTGTATTCATACAAGTAGACTCGTAAACTTTTATACATGTAAGTAGACCTGTATACTTGTATTCATACAAGTAGATTCGTAGACAAGTAGACTTTGCATACAAAGATACTGTTTCCCCTTGAGTTTACTAGTATGATGATCAGACCACACCTTTCTAGTGTGTGGTCTGGTCAACATATTTCAGCCACGTTATTGTGACTCTTTATCTACTTGTATGATCTTACTTTTCGTTTGTCGTAGGGTGAGAGAGATATATAGTCAGTGATAAAGAAAGAAGGACACAGACACATCAGATAGACACAAACAAGATAGGGTTATACCAGAGACTAAATAGAGACCACACCAGAGACAGACCAGATAGAGAGAAGAAATAGAGACAGGCCAGACAGAGATAAACCCAGACATAGACTATCCAAACAGAGACATACTTGATATAGACACCACAGACAAAGTACCCGTTCTCAACAAGACATACACACACACACACACACGGCTCCACAGACGTGAGACAACATACACACACACACACACGGCTCCACAGACATGAGGCAACACACACACACACACACACGGCTCCACAGACATGAGGCAACACACACACACACACACGGCTCCACAGACGTGAGACAACATACACACACACACACACACGGCTCCACAGACATGAGACAACACACACACACACACACACACGGCTCCACAGACATGAGACAACACACACACACAGGCTTGTTATGCATGACTAATTTCAGCCAAGGAACAAAACTCCCTGAAGGATATTCAGCATTTCTCTCTGAAAAGAAGCAGTCACCTTGTTGGGTCTCTTAATTGTAGCCTCAGTGGACTGTACATTGTGCTGAAGTCATGCATGGGGTCTTTGTTATTTTAATAAATAAAAAAATGGTTTTGTGATATATATAAATCATTACTTACAATCTTATTTTTTTAAGTACGTTTAGTGCAACTATAAATTATTATATTACAAAAATTGATCCAAACCTGATTAATATAATCGCCAGTTAATATAACTTAATGGTTCTCGATAACCTAGTTTTTTTTTTCGTTTGTATTTATTTGCATTTTGGTTCACACTTGAATGACGTAAAAAATTTCGAATTAGAGAGTAAATATATTTGGAAAATTACAGAGCACGAGTGAAATATATTTAAAGCTAAGTAAGGATGATGTGAAAGAATCAGATTTTGAGATTTTAAAGGAAAATCGTGTTTTGTGTGTTGAGAAACTAGAGTTTTTTTAAATTTATGTTTATATATATATATATATATATATATATATATATATATATATATATATATATATATATATATATATATATATATATATTATGGTAGTTTTTTGCTTTTGCATGAATGGTTGCTTGAACTTTTGTGTGTATGATTGTGCTTTTGTAGGTATGGACCTTTGTGCCTATTGTAGTATGTTTGTACCTATTCTAAAATGTTCATTTGTACAGAATGTAGTGAATTTGTACTTATTGCAGTATGTTTGTCCCTATTGTAGTGAGTTTGTATCTGTGTTACTGCTTTCATCTGTGAGTCTGTTCTCTCTCCGTTTTTTAAAAAAACGTTTCTAACTTGGATGAGAATTAGACTATAGTTCAATCCTATTACAGGTCGCTACTGGTTAAAGAAAAGCAATTTACGGAATGACCACTTTTTGTTTATCTGTTTTATTTTTATCTCTATCACATAAAAACTGTTCTCTTAAATGCTAGTTTTGTTTATCAGAGATTGGGAGGATGATTCCAGCTCTGCTCGGTAAATAGGTTTAGAAATTGCTTCTAGAAGAACTTTTTAAGTTGAAGCAGGAATGCATTTTAATTATTTTTATTGCTTAAGCTGCTTGGAAGGACAGTTTGGATGCACGTAAATATTGGAAATGTTGCCAACTTGATGTCAAGCTGCCAACTTGATGTCAACATCAAGTTGGCAGCTTCTTTAATTAAGTGATACACCCCCACTCCAGCACACACACACACACACACACACACACACACACACACACACACACACACACACACACACACACACACACACACACACACACACACACACACACACACACACACACACACACACACACACACACTCAGGAAGCAGTCCGTAACAGCTGTGTAACTCCCAGGTACCTATTTACTGCTACGTAACAGGGCATCAGGGTAAAAGAAACGTTGCCCATTTGTTTCTGCCAGCCCCGGGAATCGAACCCCGGTCCACATGACTACGTATCAAGCGTGCTATCTACTTAGCCACCGGCCCCTGTGTGTGTGTGTGTGTGTGTGTGTGTGTGTGTGTGTGTGTGTGTGTGTGTGTGTGTGTGTGTGTGTGTGCTGGAGTGGGGGTGTATCCTGTCCAGGCGTCAATCGTTTTCGTAAGACGCCAATTCCCAAGCACAGCATCACTTCAGCCTCATCTGGTCCCACGTGACTGTAGACAGTCCCAACCACCCTGAGGACTAACTGTCCAATTTCCCACACCATTCAGTGATAGGTTATTGCAAGCTTGTTTAAATCCCAGCTCTAATGGGCGCCAAGGCAGCTTAACTTGTCTTTTAATGCTAATTTCCTTGGTTAATCCAGTTCTGAAAAATAAAATCGAAGCCACTAGTCGATCACATTTCCAATCACATTTTCACCTAAATTGTTCATGCGTTTAAAAATATTTTTCTTTCAAAATCATATTTTGTTGATAAATTATTTATAAAATCTGTATCAAACATTCCTTCCAATCAATAGTATTTTGAACATCATTTTCACATGAAGAACATTACGTCGTTACGTCAGAATCGTGTATATTTATACCCAGAACATGAGAGACGTATAATATACTATCATACTATACTCCGTCTTTCCCTCCAAGTGCGTTTTTAGTTTATAATAATCAAATGGTTACTTTATTTCACGTTCTTTAGTCAAAGGATCTGAGACACTCAAGTTTTATCACTTACACTTTCGACGTTCAGTGTGTCAGGATAATCACCACAGAGCAGAGGCTGTTAGAGTGAATGTTATCACCGTAGACTTTTATACTATTTATCCTAAGTGCAGACTGCCCATCACATGCCTCTGTATGACTAACCATCCTGTGTGATGGGGATTTTTTAGCATCACCTAGTTAGCTTTTTTGACACACTGTACTCCCCTTCATATAGTCTAGGGTAGCTGCACTAATACAGATGTACCTCATGTATTAATACAAAAAATCAGAAAAAAACGTCCACCTGCGTGTGAGACTAATTGCCAGGATGAGGCTAGGTTACCGTTACCTGTGACAGGTGGCTGCAGGTGATGAATCTCTCAATCCTGAGCTGTCCAGGTGCAAACTCCGTCAGTAGGAACTCATACAGTACATTAAGAACATAAGAATGAAGATAACTGCAGAAGGCCTATTGGCCCATACCTATTTATATCCACCCAATCCCATTCATATATATGTCTACCCAACGCTTGAAACATTCAAAGGATCCTACTTCTATTATGTTACGCGGTAATCAACAACTCTGTTACCGAACCAGTATTTAACCAGGTCTTTCCTAAATCTAAACCTCAACCCTGGACTGAATATCCAGTCATTAAACTCTTCTGACTTGACTTGTATACGGTACCTGGGACTTTTCAATTAGTTTATCCACTCTTGTGCTTTTGAGAATATCCTCACAATATATTATATTCATCAATTTGTATTCATATCCTATTACTTGAGTCAGATTTGGCTAGTACAGACTATACTGATGCAGGCGATGAGTCACAATAACGTGGCTAAAGTATGTTGACCAGATTTGAGAGTCGATTCTCAAGTCGATTTGAGAATCGACTTGAGAATGGTCCAAGACGGACCGAAACGTCGTCGTCCCTTCACCTTCTAGTGTGTGGTCTGGTCAGCTATACTGATGTACCTTTATGTCTAAGCATGTACCGAAGTGTATTAAAAATCCATAAAATCCAATATACGTCAAATTTATTCTCTTGAGCTGAAAAAACATTGTCCTTGTGGAAATAATATTTGAAGATATGATGAAAATACGTGTAGTATATTTGTTTACGTTTGTAGACGCGATTCAAGTGTACTTAAGACCATAGGAAATCAGGAGACGAAAGCAGACATTTTTTTTTCCAAAGTTTTCTTGTATTTATGAAATCATTTCCTGACTCAAAATTTGTATGGAAATTCGATTTCGTGTATATTTTCAGCGTATAAAAATTATACCGATTATTATACGCATTCATTTGTTTAATATTTCAGCTGGACGGTAGATCGACGGTCTCGTTTCATGCAGGTCGGTGTTCAATCTCCGACCGTCCAAGTGATTGGGCACCATTCCTTCACCCCCGTCCCATCCCTAATCCTTATCCTGATCTCCCTTCCCAGTGCTTAGATAGTCGTAATGACTTGATGCTTTTTCCCCTGATAATTCCCTCCTAACGCCTTGCCTTTCTATAGACTACGACAAATTAAGTTACAATCAATGGGAAAATTTAGCATAGAAAGATATATTTTCGTCTATCCCAGCAAGAAGCCATAAGGAAACTTAGTTTAGAAAGATTAATTTGATCTAATCAGTCAACAAACTTGAGAAAAACAATATTCAGTTAATCATTTAATCAATCCATAATCATAAAGGCGAGCATAGAATGCTCACTAATCCTAATATATAGATTTTCTCAGGCGTCTTTCTGTTCCTAAATGTTAAGCTATTAGTGAATAATGGGAATGGTCTCTAGTTCTTGGGCTCCATCCCTTCCTTATACTTATCTACCCCTTATTGCCATCTCCCCGTGTTATTTGCTGTGTGACCTCCTATCCTCTCAATTTCCTCTCCCTTTCCTTACTCTGCCTCTCTCTCTCTCTCCCTCTCTCTCTCTCTCTCTCTCTCTCTCTCTCTCTCTCTCTCTCTCTCTCTCTCTCTCTCTCTCTCTCTCTCTCTCTCTCTCTCTCTCTCTCTCTCTCCCTCTCTCTCTCCCTCTCTCTCTCTCTCTCTCTCTCTCTCTCTCTCTCTCTCTCTCTCTCTCTCTCTCTCTCCCTCTCTCTCTCCCTCTCTCTCTCTCTCTCTCTCTCTCTCTCTCTCTCTCTCTCTCTCTCTCTCTCTCTCTCTCTCTCTCTCTCTCTCTCTCTCTCTCTCTCCCTCTCTCTCTCTCCTCACCCGGTCTGAGAGCTGGCACGTGTGAGGAGTCCAAACAAAAAAGAAAAGGCAACCTTCCCTCAGGTTATATTGAATTTGGATCTTGAGAGGGATTTTCCCAGGAGAACTCCTCTCAGATGATGTTCTCTCCTCGCTCTATTCAGGGTTGCAGGTTTGGTGACGTTTCTCTACGATTCGTCAATGCTAACACGCAAGGCCCTCTGATGTTTAGAAGAGAAACTGAACAGCATCACGGGATGCTATAGAGTGAACTCAGAGTCTTGTGTAACTGTAGATCGAATTCATCTCGTTTACTTGATAGACTGAGGAGTGAAAGAGAGAGACAGAGAGAAAGAGAGATAGAGACAGAGAAAGACGCAGGCGGTGCCCTGGTGAGCCACGCCTCTATGCTGGGCGTGCTGCTAGTTCGGTGTGGTGTATCAGGTGGATATCAGCTCACTGGACAGTTATCCTGCCTTTGCTGTTAATTTATTCTCCTTCCACCCCAACAAACGTTTTCTTCTCCTGCGAATTGCGAATTTTTCTGACTGATAATGATCCCCGGAGGCGCTTTAAACGGTTTAAATTAAAACCAGAATGACCTTGGGGCATGGGAGGGGGGGGAGTTGTGGGGGGAGTTGGGGGGGGGGGTTTGTCTGGACCGTGACTGGAGACTTGGAAGGCGATACGTGTGTGTGTGCGTGTGTGTGCGTGTGTGTGTATGTGTGTGTGTGTGTGTGTGTGTGTGTGTGTGTGTGTGTGTGTGTGGACAGGGGGGGGGGAAGGAGGTTCAGATGCCGTTTCAGGGATATATATATATATATATATATATATATATATATATATATATATATATATATATATATATATATATATATATATATATATATATATATATATACCTGGCAACTCCCAGGTACCTATATACAGCTAGACGAACAGAACCAACAGTCAAAAAAAGAAATCCCAACCATTTCCATCCCGCGCAGGGGTCGAACCCAGACTTCTGAAGTGTGAGTCGAGAACATAACCACCGTACTACCCACGTCCAATTATCAGGAATCAGCAAAGAACCGAAAAAAAATTAAAACTCGTCTTCAGAGGAGGAGGAAGAGGTTAGGGACTGGATTCTGTACCCGGAGCCACGTAGGGCCAATCATGGTGCGAGGGATAATTTAGCCTTAAGATAATTTCTAGCTCAGACCCGTCCAGTTACGCTTGGCCTTTGACCTCCAGCCACCGCCGACAACAACCCCGCCTCATGTGCAACTGGGTTCCACCAGCAGCAACAGCAGGACGAGGCTACAGTGATTGGGAGGCAGGGGCGGACCCCAACAGGAGGAGAAGTTGCAGTATAGAGGTCGTGAAAGGCACTGTAGCAGGTGTGGACCCCAACAGGAGGAGAAGTTGCAGTATAGAGGTCGTGAAAGGCACTGTAGCAGGTGTGGACCCCAACAGGAGGAGAAGTTGCAGTATAGAGGTCGTGAAAGGCACTGTAGCAGGTGTGGAGAGAACTGCAAAAAGAGGCGTAGAAGGTGGAGGGGAAGCAATTGATTCTCGTCTGGATTAGAGAGAAGGGATGAGGATGCTGCAAGATATGCTTGAGATGAGATCTCTGCGCCCGGATGGAGAAGCAAGCAGATATAACCGCAGAAGACGCACATCTACGCCAGGCAGAGGGATTACAAAAAATAATTGATCAGTTGGATGAACTGTAATAATGTCAAAAGCAACAGAAAGCAAGTAGAGTCAAGGGCCGATGATTCAGCAACAAGTCAACACCTTCTGCCTAGTTGAAACAGAGAAGATTCTGCCTGGATGAGGCAGGGAAGATTCTGCCTGGTTGAAACAGAGGAGATTCTGCCTGGATGAGGCAGGGAAGATTCTGCCTAGTTGAAACAGGGAAGATTCTACCTGGTTGAGGATGATACCTGCGCAGATAAGACAAGAAAGATAGTGCATGGATGAGAGACAGACTGCGTGGTTGGAACGGAGATTAGGACGTGGTTCAGATAGAGAGGCTGCAGCGTGGTTGAAGAAGCGATGATGCAAAAAAAAAGATATGGATGAAAATCAAATAAAGGAGAAGAAAAAAAGTACCACAACAAAGAAGAAGAAAGTACCACAACAGAAGAGGAGCAACAGAACCATGAACAGAGAAAAGAAACCCGTGAAAATATAAAAACCTTAACAGTATAAATGTCAAGTGAAAATAATAGGCACGGAAAAGTAGAACAATTTCACAGAGAAGAGAACGCAACGAAATAATTAATAGAACAGGATTTTATTTCCTCTTAGACAACCCAGCTTAAATATGTAACTTATGATGTTAATAGTCATAGGACCGATAGTCATAGGTCCAATAATCATAGGACCAATAGTCATAGGTCCAATAATCATAGGACCAATAGTCATAGGTCCAATAATCATAGGACCAATAGTCATAGGTCCAATAATCATAGGACCAATAGTCATAGGTCCAATAATTATAGGACCAATAGTCATAGGTCCAATAATCATAGGACCAATAGTCATAGGTCCAATAATCATAGGACCAATAGTCATAGGTCCAATAATCATAGGACCAATAGTCATAGGTCCAATAATCATAGGACCAATAGTCATAGGTCCAATAATCATAGGACCAATAGTCATAGGACCAATTCAGAGACTATAAAGACTCAGGGAATGGAAGGCAATATGTTCCTAGTAGGGGGAATAAAGTAGGAATGAATAGGTAGAAAAGTGGAATGCTGGTTTAAAAGGAGAGTGAGAGGAGGGTAGAGAAAGTGACAAGGGCCTTGAAAAGGAGTAGCGCTGGAGGGACGCGATTGGGCATGGGCGGATGGAACGGTGGATATACTGCCCTGGGTATGTACTGGGTGGAGGGAGGGGGCGTTGGGTATTCAGAAGGGTCTGCAATTGGGCAGGTAGAGTGGGTGGGCACGGGGCGGGGAATGCTAGAGTACAGAGGGTCGTTACAAGAGCAACAAGATGATGCTGAATCTCAGATTCTGTCAAGGGGGTTAAGTTTTTCCTTCTTTACAATGACGGGGTATAATGAGTATGTGAAGGAAGCTTGGGATAGTGAGGGAGGGGTGTCTTGGTCTGGGGTTTTGATACAGTGAAGGATTCTTGTCGTGCTGCAACCCGTTCTTGCACTTTCTTACAGTCAATATTAACTTATTAAATAAGTGCATATGTGACATACTAATT
The DNA here is from genome assembly GCF_040958095.1 of Procambarus clarkii. Classification (NCBI taxonomy): domain Eukaryota; kingdom Metazoa; phylum Arthropoda; class Malacostraca; order Decapoda; family Cambaridae; genus Procambarus; species Procambarus clarkii. Next base: position 10,429,991 of record NC_091239.1, on the reverse strand, counting down.
TATTGTGAATATTTTAGTTTATCTTGAAAAGCTTCATAGAAAACACCGACCTTACCTAACCTTCTTAGTATGTTAAGATAAGCATCTTATTACTTCGTAATTACAATTATTACTTAACCTATACCTATAATAGGTAACCTATACCTATAATAGGTTAAGTAATAATTGTAATTACGAAGCAATAAGATGCTTATCTTAACATACTAAGAAGGTTAGGTAAGGTCGGTGTTTTCTATGAAGCTTTTTAAGGTAAACTAAAATATTCAAAATAAATTAGTATGTCACATATGCACGTATTTAATAAGTCAATATTGACTATACGAAAGTGCAAGAACGGGTTGCGTGCTGTGGTCTGGCTATACATGTAGCATCCCTCGGTGTTCACCTTAGCCTCCTATGTGTGTCCCTAACCTCATATGTGTCACCCTGCCAGACTTCCATGTGTCACTCCGGCGTTACCACTCTCCCCAACACTAATCACCTAATTGAGTAGCGGTACCAGCAACCCACCTCGGGCGAACTCTCAGCAGGACTCGGTGCAAAAATACCCCGGGTTCCATAATGGCAGGAAGCGATTACACGACGCCAAACCCCTCATCGGATTGGGTCATGCAGGAAATGATGCTAACCCCGTACTGTTCTTTCAAGGTCGGTGCTCAATCCCGCAATGATCCTGGTAGTTATGGGGCCCCGTTTCTCGTTGCTTAACACCCATAGCTTGAGAGGGGGTGGTGGGACTGTTGACGGGGTTTAGGAACTGAGGTTCAAAAATGAGGGAGGAAGGGTGGAAAGGGAGAATTGTGAGGGAGGGAAGGAGATTATCAAGAAGAGGTATTGAAGGGAGGGAGGGAGAGACAGGGAGGGAGCGAGGTAGGGAGGGAATACAAGGAGGGAATAGTACAAACCTGAGAACTGAATGGCTATTGAAGAGGCTGAGGAAGTAGACATATGACCAGCAAGAAAGAGGAGAAATCACCAGCAAGAAGTACAGATGACCAACAAGAACATAGGAAAGAACAAACATGCGAAAAGCAAATTGTGAACGAGATATTTACAAAAATAATCAGAATTTTGTTTCATTAATTTTAATAATTACTCGAAAGACTAATTATGTTGAAGCAATTTAATGTCTAAACAGAAAAGTGACTATAATTCCCAGAAAGAATTTTTAAACCAAATTTAAAAAAATATATATATTTTTTACTTAAATTCGTAAAAGTATTGAGAAAATCGACGTTTACAACAAGGACTGAAGCGTGACAAAGCTTTATACAGTTAAGGAGGATTATTACAAGGTCAGGGAGGATTATTGTAGGCTGAGGAAGGATTATTGCCAAGTGAGGAACAGTTAGGGGAGACTGCTTGATAGGTGAAAAATAATTAGGAAAGATGATTGACAGGTGAGGAATACCATAATGTGAGAAACCACCGTGATAAAGGTGAGAGAATTGCTTATAAATGATTTGTAAAATGCAGTGTTCACCTCAGTCGACTTGCAAGAAAGTGAGCCTGGGTTCGAATTCCGAACACGTGTTGGTAAAACTTTTTACAACTGATGCCTCGTCTTACCAAGAATCAAATAGGTATCTGAGGGTAACCTATTTACCTAAGTAGCAAAAACATCTATTTTTGTCTCCCTATTACCTAATTTTTGTTACCTAAGCATAAAAAAACACAGAAATGGTCCTCAAGGAGAAAGGAAGTTCCAGGAAGAGTTAAATAAGAAATAAAACCGAAGATCTGAATTTTAGATCTTAGTGAACATAACTTTCTCCTTGCATTGGCTGCTAAGTAGACTCGATATAGCACTATCACACGTCTTAATCCTCACTTAAATCCAATTTACGCCGTTAAGCTAGTGGCTGAACCCCTTTATGTGCCTTCCGGCACTTATAACCATATTGACCGGAGTGTTACCTCCCCACACAAGGAACATTAGGCAATGGTTCACATCCGCTAACACACTGACCAGCACAGGAGAGATTGCAGAACATAATAATAATAATTTATCAACGTTTGAAACGCTTGAATGGAATAATAAATTGAAAAGAATGAAGTAAAATTTTCTGTATTGAAAGGTCCGGAGTGTCGTTTAACCGGATCATATGAAAAAAATGGATTTTGCTGGATGAGAAAAAAAAATTAAGGTTGCAATTAAGGTGATTGATGACTTTGACTCTCAGAAGCCCAGACCACAGAGGCTGGTGAGGGCTGTGTGCTGTGTTATGATGGGCTTCATTAACCTGTTGCACTCGAATGAAAGCCTTCCTCTGATGAGCCCAGAGATTGTATATTGTTCACTCTCACCTTCAGTGGCACACATGTGACTCCTTCTCGGTGCATATGGTACACAAGTGACTTCTTCTTCTTCACCTATGTTGTTCACACATGACATTAAGCCCCCAGTAGACTTTTGAGATTCTAGCGATATCTAGTTTCACGTTTCACTATATATATATATATATATGTGTATATATATATATATATATATATATATATATATATATATATATATATATATATATATATATATATATATATATATATATATATATATATATATATATATGTATGTCGTACCTAGTAGCCAGAACGCACTTCTCAGCCTACTATTCAAGGCCCGAATTTGCCTAATAAGCCAAGTTTTCATGAATTAATGTTTTTTCGTCTACCTAACCTACCTAACCTAACCTAACCTAGCTTTTTTGGCTACCTAACCCAACCTTACCTATAAATATAGGTTAGGTTAGGTTAGGTAGGGTTGGTTAGGTTCGGTCATATATCTACGTTAATTTTAACTCCAATAAAAAAAATTGACCTCATACATAGAGAAAAGGGTTGCTTTATCATTTCATAAGAAAAAAATTATAGTAAATATATTAATTCAGGAAAACTTGGCTTATTAGGCAAATTCGGGCCTTGAATAGTAGGCTGAGAAGTGAGTTCTGGCTACTAGGTACGACATATATATATATATATATATATATATATATATATATATATACATATATATATATATATATATATACACACACACATACAAATATATATATCTAGTACTTGCCTACGTTAACTGTTATTTTATTATTATATTGATGGAGTTAAAATATGCTTTAATTAGTAACCATATAATATTCAGACACGATTAAAGGGGAAAATAATTATCTTAAATTTATACGTTTTTAAAAGTATTTAAATAAGTCTTTTTCTTGTAGGAGTTGTAAATATGTTCCCCCTAAGTGGATTTGAACACGAGTGTGTTATACTATCATATGGCGGAGTGTTTGCTTTTGTCTGTTGAAATATTTTCTTCCCTCGTGACAGAATCAACATTACACACAGAGATCACAATAACGTGATGCATCAAATGAACAAATCCACAAGGGCCGTGACGAGGATTCGAACCTGCGTCCGGGAGCATCCCAGACACTTTTACCCTGTCGTAGCTCAGTCGATTAAGGCAGTGTCTGGGATGCTCCCGGACGCAGGTTCGAATCCTCGTCACGGCCCTTGTGGATTTGTTCAGAATCAACATTCTTAGTTGTTGTGTGTGCAGGTGTAAACAATGCCTCTCCTGTGTTGTATTCAATCACTCGTGTAATTGATTCCAGGATCCATCATTGCCAGCAGTTCCTCGACTTTGTTACATATAACATCAGCAGGGTTAGGTCCACTTACTACGCATCAAACACTTTATGTAGTGCATACGTAAATCTGTGTATCTATGTATTTACGTATGTAGGTTAGCTTAGCATTTTAAAAGCACCGAATCACCTTCTGTGGTTGAGTGTTCAATAAACCCTTGAACTATATTTTTAACACTTCTCTAACCCTGTCCATGGAGGACAGAAGAAAATGTATATATGCTGGTTAGCATTGCAAATGTGTGGCCACGTCTGTGGTAGAAAATAATAATAATAATAAAAAAAACTACGCCTTACATCAGAGAATATCGCCGAGATCAGCAGAAACTGCTTCTTTTCGGCGATGCATTAAAACTTTCAATATAGCAGTGCAAGAGATATATATATAGTTTGGTAGGCAAGACCCGTCTTGGCCAGGTGGGAAAGAGGTCGAGGTGACGCGCCTGTCAATCTTGTATAAAGCCCTGGAAAAAAAAGGAAAAAAAGTTTTGACAGTACGTGACAGTTGGCTACCCCAGTCAAGGAGACTTCAACGCAGCGCCACAAGGAATCCAGAGCTCACATTGCTACGCACTTTGTTTTTCTTTGTCATCTGCGCAATTTCTCTTGGCTTGTGCCTACTGTGTGATTACTCTCGACTTGTTGGTATCCATTCGCTTGATCCATAGTTACATGATTGTCCAATCTGTCCTTGGTCAGAATTTTGCTGCAGTCAAGAACTAATCCTTGGGTGCCTGATCAACAATGGTGTCATTGTTGTTAATTACCTTAATTACGTGTCTGTGAACATACAATCGTCCATGCTTTCAAACACTAAAAAGAAGTATGTGATTTCTTACTTATTTAGGAACTCAGGCACGTGTATACATGTGGCTATTGTTTGTAGCACCCCTGCTTGTCCACACAGCCTTCTACAGCCACGTCTCTAGGACACCTGTTTATTACCGAGTCATTGTTTATTTCTCGTACACCTGCTTGTTTTGTTCGTCTGAATGCCAGAAAACATCTGCTTAGACACATGGGCCTTTTGCCAGAAGAGGCCTACTTATAACACAGGTGCCTACTTGGCAAAATATATCTGTTTGTCAACAGACTGGCCTGCTTGCCTCCAGCAATCTGGTTTTAATAGTTACTGACTAGTTTGTGGACACTGTTTTTATGTATCTGTTTAGAGCTAATTTTTTCTAATGCCACCTGCTTATCTGAAGCCAGTATGTTGTCGCCTGCAACCTACTTTCCTCTGCCTCCCCTCTCCTGCTCCATCCAGCTGCTTATTTACAACCACCTGCTTTCCATGATTGCTTATATCTCAGCATGTACCTGCTTAGGATAGCTGTTGTCAGCTGCTAATTCGCAAAGGCCAGCTGTGACCATCTGCTTGTCCGTAATCACTTGTAGCCAGGTGGTTGTTGTATCCAGATGGTTAGCAGTGCAAGGTTGTTTGCCCAAGGCCACCTGTAATCACCTGGTCGTTGGTAGACAACTAATTGCCTCCCTGTCTGTCTTGCAAAAGCTGTCATCTTGCATATAGCAAACTGGGAGTTTACGGCTGCTTGTTTGGCCACGGAAGCCAATTTGTACGTGGCCATCAGCTTGTCCATCGTCACCCATTTGTTCTCTTTCTCACAACCACCTAATTGTATACTTGGCCACAACCACCCACTTGGCCATTTGGCCACAACCCCCCCCCCCCCACTTGGCCACAACACAACCTCTCGTATTTGCCTGTGGCCATCCACTGACCTGCGGAAGGCCAGCTGCTTGTCTATGGTCATCTCTAGCCTGTGATAATCCGCTTGTCTGCGGTTAACTGTTACCAGTTACCCACTTAACTGCGGGTACCCCTCTTACCCACACGCACAATTGGCCTTAGAGACCTCGCTGGGGCCACTTTTTGTCGTGTGGATTTGCATTAGTCGATTTAAGGGAAGATACAGAGACATTGTTATGGTGAGAGGTTACACCAGACGAGTCTTATCTTAATGCAAATCTTGGACGATATCGGGGGTCACATATGGCAGTGATTAATTGAATTACTATATCACAAATTCGGTGCTATGTATTTTAATCACACATTGACGTCCTGAGGCTCATACACCTGACATAAACATGTACATATAAGCTCCTCCTCGCACACGGCCACACATGTGAATACATGCAGACATGGTTGGAGAGTTTAACACATCAACATGTGTTAATTTTCACACTCCATCTCTTTTACACCAAATTACTGCATCAGAACACAAATTAACAAAAACCTCCTTTTTCGAATGAGCTTCCAGATAAAATCCAGAATCCTAAATATATAAAAACGTGTTTTTCGTTAATATTTTTGCGGTCAAAAGAGTGAAAATGATTAATTGGTATTTTATCATACCAATTAAAAGATGCATTCAATATGCATGCTTAATATTTTAAACTTAAATATTTAAAAAAAGTAGTAATTCCTGTAACTCATGCATCGGACTACAAGCTGTTAGACCTAACAGCCTGGTTGACCTGACTACCAAACAGGAGGCTTGGTCAGAGACCGGGCCGCAGGGATATTGAATTTCGGAACTACCTCACGACCAAGTCTCAATCTGTCATAGATTTTGAGATTGGAAAAGCAAAACGTTTTGACGAGTGATGATTTTTTCCAGATCAGTTCTTAAGTGGCTAGAAGTCTCTGCAACGCTTATATCCTGCCATGATGAGCTAAGTACACTATGCCATGATGAACACAGTAAACTGTGCCATGATGAGCTCAGTAAACTGTGCCATGATGAACACAGTAAACTGTGCAATGATGAACACAGTAAACTGTGCAATGATGAGCACAGTAAACTGTGTCACGCTGTACATCATCGCCCAACATAAGCACTGTTGTGTAAATTACACAACAGTGCTTTCCTAATAGTGCTTTCCTAACAGTGCTTATATTGATATTCAACAGTGATTTTGATATTCAACCAGAGATTTTGACAGTTTTACAACTAGGTGTGAAAATGCATTACAGCTCTCAATATGTTTCATAGGAGTTGTATTTACAAGTGAGTTTTCCATTTTCTGTGCAATGTAGTGCTTTCCTAACAATGATTTCCTAGCAGTATTTTCCTAGCAGTGATCACCAAACTGGAGATTGTTGTCTAACTCTTTATTTTATCCTACCAACACCGCTGTGTTTGGAGTTTTTTTTTTACACTAGTAACGTTTAAAATAGTTATCGTTTCTGGCCATGAAGGTTGTAGATGGAGGTGGTTTCCAAGATTTCTCGTTGCTGTGTATTCCAGTTGTTGACCATCCGTACAGAATTCGAGTATTTCCAGCTTTCAGCAATGGTTTCCTAATTATTCTTTCATTTTAAAGGAGGGTTGTCGCTGTCCACTTTTTAATTTGTCATAGTATCTCGTATGTAAAGATCAAGTCCATTCAGTTAATGGTAAGTTCTTCGATTGTGAGATTAGTATAGTATGTCGTAGAATATAGAAATGCATTCATTCCACCACACTGTTCTTCTCTCTTAATATTCCATGCCTCACATACATGTTTCCTCCACAGGCTTCTTTCCTCCTCTCTATCTCTCTCTCTCTCTCTCTCTCTCTCTCTCTCTCTCTCTCTCTCTCTCTCTCTCTCTCTCTCTCTCTCTCTCTCTCTCTCTCTCTCCCTCTCTCCCTCTCTCTCTCTCTCTCTCTCTCTCTCTCTCTCTCTCTCTCTCTCTCTCCCTCTCTCTCTCTCTCTCTCTCTCTCTCTCTCTCTCCCCCCACACACACACCAATCTTTTCTCTTCCACACACTTTTAAATATTATCGTTTCCCATCCACTGTGGAGATTGCACTCTCCATAGTGGAGGGGAAAATAGAGGAGATGGGAGAGAGAGATTGCACTCTCATCCTCATCTCCCCTCTCACTTTGCCTCTTCCACCCCACCCCCCTTCCATACTCCCCATATAACACTACCTCCAGCGACACTTACCACTGTTTTCTCCCTAGTCTGCTCCATACACTCTCGTTCCCTTCCTGGAATATGCAGGAACGGACTGGAACCCCACACCTTGTGAAGCATAAAACGTTGAAAATGCACCAGATTTTGCAACAAGATTAATACCATGGATTAGAGGGCTACTCTATGAGGATAGTTCAAAGGGAATAGAAATAAAATAGACTATGAGGGTAGTTCAAGGGAAGTAGAAATAGTTGACCAGACCACACACTAGAAGGTGAAGGGACGACGACGTTTCGGTCCGCCCTGGACCATTCTCAAGTCGATCGTGACTTGAGAATTCTCACAATCGACTTGAGAATGGTCCAGGACGGACCAAAACGTCGTCGTCCCTTCACCTTCTAGTGTGTGGTCTAGTCAACATACTTTAGCCACGTTATTGTGACTCATCGCCTGCAATAGAAATAGTATAATCTATGAGGTTAGGTCAAGGGAAGGCACATAATGGGTTCAGGAACTGAACCCATTACATGTGCCTCTGTAACCCTTTCCATCACCGCCTACGGGATTGAGTGCATAATAACCATACTACCAACCAATATAAACAGTTAACTGTAAGTTCCGTCTGTAAATGAGTCGTGTGGCTACTTGAGTCCTCATATTTATCACAATTTATCTGAAACCTTCTCTGTCGTTCACGAGTTTAAAAGTTAACAAATACTAGAAGCCTTTGAGTGCAAGAATGCAGTCATGCAAGGCTGGTCGACACAGGGAGACACATTTGCTAATGTACTCTGATAGGAAGGGAAAATAACCTCGTACTCACATCAGTACAGAGACGTCGTGAGGCAAATGTTTGACATGTGTAAATAATTTAAGTTGAATTCCATCTGACGCTTAATGTAAGCTAGTTTAGTGATGGTTTTCTTCTTCTGAGCTGTGAAAGTCTTTGATATCTTAAAATAAGTCTTGAAATATTGATTTATTTGACCCAAATTTATATCCCTTAAGATTTATATCCGACAAACTTTATTTTTCTTGACATAAATCCCTGTCATGATTTGTGATATCTGAGATAATAATAGAACTCGATAGTCAATTGTCCTTATTAATATATGCTAATTGCACAATTAAGGGTGATTGTGTGTGTATTTCTTTACTCATGAGTAATCTACTCAAGATTAATATGTATGCTTCTCAACTTCACACAACTAACTGTAGAGTATTCGTACCGTAAATATGTGTTTTTGTTCAATTAAGAATCAATAAAACACGAACCGATCATTTCACACACCACACGTTGATATAAATAATATAAATATAGGTGGGTCGGGGTAGGCCCCATTGCCTCACTTTAAGAAGAGTTGACTCCAATTGTGACCCCAAAACTCAGAGAGAGAAAGAGAGAGAGAGAGAGACCCGGGTATCACCGGGTCCCCTTCAAGTGTGACATAATATATCTTGCTATTGAAGTACAGTTATATATGCCCTATATATCCATTCATATATTCACATCATGCTGTTGTTTCAGAATAAATAAGATAAATAAAGGAATTGCTAAAATGGCAGCAATTGATACATTACGAATCCATTGTAAGTAGCCCATAGAGGCTGTACCGGGTGTCTGTCTCTGAGAGATTACTGTCTTGGGGAGTCTGCCTACAGGCTCTCAAGAAGATTGCCTCCTTAACTCTGTTGAAATTAATAACATTTTAAGTGCAACTTAAGGTTTCTCAAGAAATGTGAGTGTGTGTGTGTGTGTGTGTGTGTGTGTGTACTCGCCTAGTTGTACTCATCAAGTTGTGTTTTCAAGAATTAAGCTTCGATTTTATCAAATAAATTATCCTTATAATAGACGTGGGATCCCTTGATTGTTTCAAGCGTAGGTTAGACATATGTATATATATATATATATATATATATATATATATATATATATATATATATATATATATATATATATATATATATATATATATATATGCGGAAAATCCACAGAGAAATATGAAAGGAGGTGAACGTTTCGGCTTTGTTAAAGCCTTTGTCAACACCAGACTGACTGTGGTCAGTCTGGTGTTGACAAAGGCTTTAACAAAGCCGAAACGTTCACCTCCTTTCATATTTCTCTGTGGATTTTCCGCATAAAATGATCAGTGTTTTGTGATCCTCAATTGCATATATATATATATATATATATATATATATATATATATATATATATATATATATATATATATATATATATATATATATATATATATATATATATATATGACAATGTCAGACCACGGAGGAAAATGAAACAGGAATTTCCTTAAGTACTTTCGTATATTAAATACATCTTCAGAAGGAATGTATTCCTTCTGAAGATGTATTTAATATACGAAAGTACTTAAGGAAATTCCTGTTTCATTTTCCTCCGTGGTCTGACATTGTCACATTCTTAATCACGTGTTTATTTTCGTGATATACACACACATATATATATATATATATATATATATATATATATATATATATATATATATATATATATATATATATATATATATATATATATATATATATATATAAATGAGTTTGGGTAAGGAATCAAGATGTTCTCTCGGAAACGCCCATGTAACTTTCTTATTTAGAAGACTTCACACATCTTCATTCTTCACTTATTCACTGTTTTTTAAGACCAGACAGTTTTAATTTAAGCATCCGGGAGAAAATATTTTGGATTTAATTTTGCTTCGCAATTAATAATATTAATATTCGCAATTCGTAATTAATATTTGCTTCCATTACATATTTTATACAATTTATAAACACAATTTATGCCATTTATACGAGTCATACACACAGGAAAAGAAGAACCATGAATCACAAACATGCAATAAGAGATTCAATAGTGACAGAGAGATATAGATGGTGGCATAGTGTGGTAGAGAAATAAAAGAGAATAAGCTTGAAATAGTCATACGTTGAGAAGAGCGAAACAGAAACTTAGAATAACAAAGTGACAAAAATATTACAAAATCAATGACTCAGAAGAAAACGTAGAAAGAAAGAGTTACGATAGCAGCCCGTTTTCTGGATTTGCCATAACGTACAGAATACAGAGTGCTAAGCTACCAGAAGCGTTCAAACCCACGCCACCCACCTACCCTAAACACCCATTGCATTGAAAACGTAGATATATGCGAGTCGCTAATTTCCACTGCAATTGGTAATTCGAGCGTAAGGGACCATAACGTTCAAAATAAGACGTACTAGTCCAGAGGTTCATCTATATATATTATGACGTAAGCCCCAGCAGACCTTCACCGCATCTTGCATCAGCTGATTCTACTACAAATGTACTACAATGTTTTGTTTACTTTTGTTGAACGTCCATTCAAGGCTATCGGTCCATATCTACACTACAGTGCAAAAAAAAAGACGCTAACTTAATCGTACCTTAACTTTAATCAATGAAATTTGTTAAAACTAGCGTAATATATGTGAGTCCACGCCATTCATGAAACATTATTTTTCAATGTGTGCCGTGAAAAGTACCATATGATACGATTTCGTAAATTCTCTGATGATCGGGTGGGCCAGTTTTTGACCAACGGATGATGATGGGTTATGTCCGTCAGACAGACACGAGGAGTGGCCCCTCTGTTTATAGCAGTGGGGGGGGGGAAGGAGGGGGTTAATGGGTTAGCTTATAGTTGGGTATTGGGGAGAGGGGAGTGATAGGAGATAACCAGAGAGAAAGAGGTATGAACGAGACAGAAGGAGTGGAAGCAGAATAGGGATAAAAAAATTAATTTGGGATATACCAGTGGTAGGTGATAAGGATAGACTTAGACTCTAGCCTATCCTTCAAACCGCCTTCTAATCCATACATAACTCCACGGTTAATACAGTCAGATATGAAACTGTAACTAAAACAGTCATTTAATTGTGTTGCATTTTTTGTATTAGTTCTGATGTATTAACTCAGCTTTTACACTGTTTTGTGTCTGTTTATGTTAAGTTAAACTTGGATTGTTATGAGGTCAGTTTATGGACTAATTTGAGTATTGCTCACGTGTACAGTTTGTATTATCCTGACTTGTCTGGTTTGATGATCGATTTATTATCCATGTGTTTACATGTTCGATTTATTTTCCTGTGTTTACAAGTTTGTTTTATTGTCCTGTGTTTACACGTTAGAGCTATTATCCTGTATTTACATGTTCGATTTATCATCTTACGTTTACAAGTTCGATTTATTATCCTGATTTGATTCGTCCTATTTATTATCCTGATTTGGTTCGTTCGATTTATTATCCTAATTTGATTCGTCCGACTTATTATCCTAATTTGATTCGTCCGATTTATTATCCTGATTTGATTCGCTCGATTTATTATCCTGTGATTACATATTACCTTTATTATCCATGCGTTTACAAGTTAGTTTATCGTGCGAGAAGAAATAGAATTACCGTTTAACCCAACACTAAAATAATTATCCCACTGGACACAACATTCAAGAGTGACGTTAATACATCTTTATCAATGTTGTATTAACGTTGAATCATCGTTATACATATATTTGGTACTGGATAACACTGGACTGGTACTGGATAACACTGTCTTGCAATGGAGCGAGATCCCAGAATTTCGGGTTTGGGTCCAGCGTCTGGAATAGATTGTATGAAGCACACGTCTAACCTCATATAGATAAAAGAGTTTTTTGTTATTGTTTTTACCAGCGAAGTTGAGCTCGTGCCTCAGTGGAGAGAAAATTAATGGGTTGCTGCTGGTGTTGGACATTAATCTCCAGGGTTCAGGCTCCCACAAGCGACCTCCCTGAGGTCTGAGTTCGAGTTCTTGGAATCCAAGATTCAGGGAGAGATGAACATGATGCATAGTTATGGACTTATTTGTCATATAAAGGTATAATGTCGGAATTCGTCTAAAATTAAATCTCTCACACACACACACACACACACACACACACACACACACACACACACACACACACACACACACACACACACACACACACACAGATATTAGAAAGAACTTTTTTAGTGTCAGAGTGGTTGACAAATGGAATGCATTAGGAAGTGATGTGGTAGAGGCTGACTCCATACACAGTTTCAAGTGTAGATATGATAGAGCCCGATAGGCTCAGGAATCTGTACACCTGTTGATTGACGGTTGAGAGGCGGGACCAAAGAGCCAGAGCTCAACCCCCGCAAACACAACTAGGTGAGTACTAGGTGAGTACACACACACAAACACACACACACAAACACACACACACAAACACACACACACAAACACACACACACACACACACACACACACACATATATATATCTACTGTATACAGAATAATCACAAGAACACGTGATTCGGTTATACGTAAATATTTACTACGAAAATACTCCGAACGTTTGCGTATTTAAACGCATTATCAAGGAAATACAGAAAGATGATATCGGAATTTATAGACACAAAAAACACAGGTTAAAAGATCAGTGAAGTTGAGATGATAAAGTGGATATTAACTGGGTATTAAATGGATATTAAATGAGTATTCCTTCATTCATCCACTATTTTCATACTTATCACAAATCTTACCAATTGGTAAGACGTTGCCAGAACTACCACCACCACCACAATACTACCTAAACTACAACCACAACACCACCAAAATTACCACCACAACACCACCAAAATCACCACCACAACGCCACTAAAACCACAATCACCACCACGACACCACCAAAACCACCACCACAACACCACCAAAAACACCACCACAACACCACCTAAACCACCACCACAACACCACCAAAACAACCACCACAACACCACCAAAAACACCACCAAAACCACCACCACAACACCACCAAAAACACCACCAAAACCACCACCACAACACCACCTAAACCACCACCACAACACCACCTAAACCACCACCACAACACCACCACAACGCCACCACAACACCGTGGACAACCACAGCCTGTGTAAAGTTAGAGAAAGTAGGACAGGCGAACACAAGTGGAACCTGGAAACACAAATGAGACGAAGGAACGTAAGGAAATATTCTCACCTTACACGGGAGGCTAACATGAGACATGAACTGAAAGAATAAGTTGTGGAAGCCACCTCCATCCACAACATTATGGCCAGATTTCACAACAAATTCGACCGAATACTTCTATTCTAACGCAGTACTAGCAATTATACTATTTGGCGAGGCATAAAGCGTTGAATATAATTTATAGGTAGACACTGATAGGTTAGTAACACCACCACAACTACCACCACCATCCCTACCACAACATCAGCCACCAAAGTTAACCTACACTTTTCACTTCCACCATCACTATATATCAGGAAAACACCATCACAGTGAAGCTACCATCATCAACCTATACCACCATCACTACCACCATCACTACCACCATTAATGGCACTCTTCTATATAAACATCGAAGTCATGTTCAGTTTACCCACACAATGCGCAGCTCTCTGCATCTCGATCAACAATGCGCACGCCATATAGAAATACAAACCTAATTTGAACTCCGTCAACTGCTCACAATTTATAATTCAAACATATTGTTCCTTATTATATACCATCGTAAGGGCGAGAAACTATATTTTAAAACTTGCGTAATTGCTGGTGAAACGGAATGTATTACGTCTAAATTCCGGTGTTTTAGTGAAATTGAATTTACTGCAATACGTTTCCTTGGACTAATAAACGTAGGGTATTGTAGGTTCAGTGGACAGTGTAGATATGGACGCTATCGTTATCGCAAATCCACTTCAGATTTGACGCTTATCAGATCCCGAGAATGGGCTGAAAATTTCAACTTAGCGTTGTTCAAATTTTCGGAAGTATTGAGCATTCTAAGGGAAAAACTCGGATTTCAGGAGCTCTAGAAAGCGCTGCACACTGTATGATGAAATTGGATTTTAATAGTGGCGGAAAAGTAATTATCCTCATTGAGGTAATTCATTATGTATTGCCTCTCTAAATTGCTGAATTAATCTTAGAAATCAGCTAATTTTAGACAAACAACGACTTATTGCCTGCATTATTTTTGACTGGTATAGAGGCAGTCAGTCAGCCAGTGACTGGTATAGTCAGTCAGTCGACCAACACTACCAGTGATTGGTCAAGAAGCAGTTAACCTTCTCAACAAATCGCTGATCTAGAAACACACAACATTGACATAATTTTAAATTATATATAAAATCACACACACACACACACACATACCTAGTAATACACACATACACACACACACACACACACATACACACACACACACACACATACACACAAACACCTCTAGTAATACACACACACACACACACCTTGTAAGAGACACATACACACACACACACACACACACACACACACACACACACACACACACACACACACACACACATTCAAACACACACACATACACACATAATAATGTAGACCTTAGCAAGCAAGCCAGAAGCCTAATACCTATGTAGAAAAATCCCTGAAAAAAAAAATCCTAATAATCCCAAATTGGGCTGACCATTATCTGTATGCGCATAGTCAAGAACCATCACTTTCAGTGCCCCATCGAGCCATATTAGTCAGTGGCAATCAGCTCCAAATAAGTCATTTTCCAGCGTTTATAAGCTTGGGGAACCTTGTAACAATGCACCTTGTACTCCACCTCTCGCCTAAAAGGAATGCGTAATTGTAACTCGCGATTGTATATCAACGAGTCATTTCGTCAAATTTGGATACCTGAGCCTTGAGATGATTTCTCGAAGCCAACAGACACACACGGACGCTTAAATCAAAGACACCGATGGGAGTTTAATAATATGAGTGCAAAATACTTCTCAACTTTTACGTTGAAAAAGAGAAGTATTGAGATCGTGCAAGAATTCCGTAGGAAATACACGTTTTGCAAGTTTAACACAGACGTGTCTTAGGGTCAGGGGTGGAGAAAGGTGTTTTAAACCGAAGTAATAATACCGTTCTTAACATATAGCCTTACCATATTGACCAAACCACACACTAGAAATTGAAGTGACGATGACGTTTCGGTCCGTCCAACTGGAGCATTGTCAAGTCGATTGTGGAGCATTGTCAAGTCGATTGTGGAGCATTGTTAAGTCGATTGTGAAGCATTGTCAAGTCGATTGTGAAGCATTGTCAAGTCGATTGTGGAGCATTGTCAAGTTGATTGTGATGAGACGAAGGAGGCAAGGGCATTAAAAAGGCAAGAGAGAGTAGCTTTACCATGTTAATTTATGGCCGAAAGTGCTTGGAGAGCCAAGCTAAAAATTCATAAAACCACTTGAATGATCCACTTACGAAACCTGTACCTCAAACGTGGTGGTATAGTCAGCCTTTATTAAACAGTTTATGGGCTCCGAAACCTCGCCACCCCAAAGTTATTGTTGTAGACAACCTCTTAATTAGCGCTTTAATAAATGAATACTGAGCCATCATGATTGAGGAGAGATGTATAAGTTTCGTAAGTGATCACTTAAGGGCTTGATGAATCCTGGAGCAAATTAGAGTAGTGTTTAATTTGTAATTACCGCATGTTGACTGGATTTTTCTACGGGACAAAACGACTGGAAATGAGCCATTTCATGTGTAACAACTACTTGGAAATCAGATCGATAATTAGTCCTTAGAGAGAAATTGAGGCAATCAGACTTCAAGGGCGAATCAGAGAACTAATGAAGAAGTTGACCAGACCACACACTAGAAGGTGAAGGGACGACGACGTTTCGATCCGTCCTGGACGATTCTCAAGTTAATTGAGAATGGTCCAGGACAGACCGAAACGTCGTCGTCCTTCACCTTCTAGTGTGTGGTCTGGTCAACATACCTCAGCCACGTTATTGTAACTCATCGTTTGATATGAAGAAGAATCATGAATTAAGAGTCAGTCAACCAATTAGCCGTAATCACTCCATCAGTGGGCTACAATCAGAATGTATATCGTAGAATTATACAATCAGACAGAATGAAACTAGTGCACAAGCAGAACAGATCCCAAAGCCAAGCATTCAGACAGACCTTGAACCAAACAGATACAAGAGTGAGAAAGTACGACCCCAACAAAAATCCTGAGAGATACCCCGCTCCCTCCTAGGTCTCCTAGGTCTCCTAGGAGACTTCGGTAGCGACTTCATCCAAGAAAGGATTTTATACCACCTTCCGTGGTCACGAAGGTCGTGCTAGGAGGTGTTCCTCGCACCAATCTTAAACACGAATCTTTGTGTACAATAGCGGTCTGTTAGTTTTAAAGCAATAACACCTCTGTTGTGACTCTGCCAAATGGCCTTTTTTCACCCCAGTCGGAGGTGTCCAATAAACTGTCTGCTTATTGCTGCAGTTGTCAATCCTTATGAGGCGTCAAGACATGCATGTTGAGTGTGGTGTTGAAGGGAGGAGGTGTATGTTGTTTTGTGTATATATATATATATATATATATATATATATATATATATATATATATATATATATATATATATATATATATATATATATATATATATATATATGTGTGTGTGTGTGTGTGTGTGTGTGTATTGTGTAAATCACGAAAAATAAACACGTGATTAAAAATATGACAGTGGCAGACCATGGAGGAAAATTGAAATATGAATTTCCTTAAGTACTTTTCGAATATTAATACGAAATTGGACTCCTTCTGGAGATGTATTAATATACGAAAGTACTTAATTAAAATCCTGTTTCAATTTTTCTCCGTGGTCTGACACTGTCATTCATATATATATATATATATATATCCTTCCTGTCAGTGGTCAGAATTATGGGGCACGTCTTTCAGAACGTGAATAATGTATTTTATTTATTCAGATAATTTTGTTAGTTCTGTCAGCTTTTACATTTTATGAACCTTTTTTTTCAGAATAACTTATGAGGCAAGTTCATTATAATTTATTTGAGTTCGTTATAAATGCTACGTTGTTCAGTCAGGATTAACCAGCAACGTTTGCAAATCTGCAGATGACAACACATATTAGGCGGGGTGTAAATTAGGAAAATCTAGATAAGCTTTTGAAATGGTCTATAAATTGGCAGATGAAGTTTAATGCTGACAAATGTAAGGGTTTGAGGTTAGGTAATGATAAAGTTAAAGGATATCAGCTGAATAGTGTTAAAATTGTGAAGTCTGAATATGAGAAAGATCAGGGAGTTTTGATTAGTAGGAACATAAAGCCAAAAAAATGAATTATTAGTGTTCGGATTACGGCAGATTGGATTCTTGGATTTAATTCTAGAAATGTTATCAATAAAACAAATAATTTTATTTTTCAGTTGTATTTTGTTCTTGTTAGAACTCATTTAGATTATGCAATTAAATGTTAGTCATAGTTCTATAGAATGTACATAAATTCTGTTGAATTTATGACAAAGTTAATCCCAAGAATTGGAAGCTCCCTTACGAAGATGCTAAAAAAAACTTAACTTACATTCTACGAGACGACGAGAAAGGGTGACATGATTAAAGTATATAAATGGATGAAAGGGTGTTACGAATGGGATATATCGTAACATATATAATTATACATCGTAACAATGGAAAAGCAATTGAACATAGTTTAGATTCGGTAAAGACCTGGGTGAATACTGATTTGCAAAAACAGTTGTTGATTTAAGAAAAAACTACTAGGTAATTAAAAGACTTGATATATATGAATTATTTTTTGTGGATATATATATATATATATATATATATATATATATATATATATATATATATATATATATATATATATATATATATATATATGTATATGTATGTAGGCAATTGTAACTTTTTTTGTGTAATGACATTTTCAAATAAAGTTAGATAAATATACACACTTAACAAAAGAATAGGGGTGGTAGGAGAAGAAAATATCAAAGTATTCAGTGAGGATCCACAAGGTCTTCTCTGAGTACTCTTTATTTTCTTCTCCGAGGCTATGGGTCCCTACACTTGCACCAGAGGTGGTACCCCTATATGTATATATATATATATATATATATATATATATATATATATATATATATATATATATATATATATATATATATATATATATATATATATATATATATATATATATATATATATATATATATATACGACCCAATAGGCCATCTTTAGTTTCCATTATCCATATGTATTGCAATAGGTATATAGTTTCTTTGTTTTTCTTGTGCAAAAGGTCAATAATAATATATTTCACCAGTCTTATCATTTACACTGGTTGATAAGACTTCAGATAGGTTAGTATAACCAATTAACAACATCAGTAGCTAACCATTTGACGGGGTCAAGGCTGAGATTGTCAGGTTGTGTGTGGTCACTCGTCCAGTAACTGTCACCACCCACTGTTGTTTAACCAATCAATTCAGTTCATCTTCCTTAATGGCTACCAAAATGGCAAAATACGTGTACAAAAGCCTCAATATCGAGTCATAATAATTTCCTAAGTAAGCTTACAATCAAGGAGAGGACGAACCATGAAAATATACACATTGCATCGAGCCATGTGTAATTGGATGTTAAAATTGGACATTTACAGTCCAATTTCATACATTTTGTCTATTATTATCGCCATGGCCATCATGGTCTGAACCAGACCGAAAATCTACAGTGGACACAGTGAGCGTGCCTGTGCATCAAGCCACAGCTTCCACTGCAATCTGTGTCTCCTATTACCTCCGTCCAGCGCAAAACTTTATCCCAATCCAATCTGACATTGTCTAATTAGATGTCAGAACCACGGGGCTGCTTAGCCGCTCTCCTCCTCACTATATGTGTTTGTTCACAGCCAGATGTAAGATTCGTCTGTGTGTAAGTATCAGGTGTGGGATGTTTTGTTATGGGTGACAAGGGAGAGATGGAGGAGGAGGCTAGAATGATGGAGTCAGGAATAAGGCCATGGAGACATAAGATGGCAGGTCTTATGGGAGGCCACGAATGAGGGCCCCGAATGGGAGCCACGAATGAGGGCCCCTATCTCATCCAGGCAGGCCATGGATAAGGTCAGAGACAAAGAGAGGACAGGTAGTTGGTGTGGCTATGATGACTAGAAAAACAAAGTCATGAATGAGGCAGGAAAACAAATAAACAAATAAAGAAGCTCTTGATGGAATAATGGATATAGAGGGAAATCAGATCGTGGATATGACCCTAAAAGCAATAAAAAAGGGCTTGATTTGGCCCCTGGAAACAGACATGACAGGTCAGGCTAGGACCATTGGAACTCACGTCAGCCCCTGAACATTGCTTTTACTGATGAAACTGATATATAATGTAAATTCGAAAATACATAATACTATATATAACAATATATCCGGAAGCTGCCATGCTTATATATCAATGTCACCATCATAAAAGCATTACACAGTCGTACAGTCGCATTACACAGATATTTATATCTTTGAAACGAGTGGGTTGTGGCATCAATTTAAATCTAGTGACCTAACTTAACCTAGATTGATCTAACTTAACCTAGCTTAACCTAACCCAACTTAACCTACTCCACATTCAGTATTGCCAGGATTAAGCCTGATCTCGAGTGTTTTTTTTATAATTATAACAGTTACATTGTAGGCTGTTATCATGATCTCGTATGTAAATAATGTACTGAACTTTTGTGTTAAATACTTTAATTATAAAATTACTACCATTTATGAATAGAGATTTTGATTGCTAATATGAGGTTACATTGATTGTTGGTTAGAGCTTACATTGATTTTGAGAGGTATAGGTTACCCCTATGTGTGTAATTCATTGAAGGGTGTTACATATTATATACCTGAAATAACCTTATGACCACGGGAATGTCTTCGTGGGGAGACTTTTGAAGAGAGTCAAATTATGTCAGGTGTGGTTAAAATAGTTTAGTGAGGGTTGAAGACCTCTTGCCTTTCATCCGTTTTCTATTCTGCCCAACAAATTTGACCTGGATTCAGCAAGTACTTAAGTCTCAACTTACGATAGTATGTGTAATGTGTGGAATATGTTGTATGAAGGCTTAATGTGGATTTTATTTAACGAGTTCCGAAGCGTTAAGACGTTATATAAACCAATAATAACTATGAGTTAACGACGCCCTCGTTAATTTTCAGGACACTGATTCACGAAGCAGTTACGCAAATACTAACGAACGACCAAAGGGTTATTAAAAGTACTATCGTTTAGAAGATGATGGGTTAAATTACTTCATGCATTTATTATACATAAAAGCGTATTTGCATCATCACCTAGACGCAATACGCAATAGTAATAGGACGCAATAATTGTGCGTCATCTATATTTATCTAATTTTAAAAAGCCGTCGGTACAACAATGAGCATTTTTGAACCAAGAATTTATTTCTCCTTATATATTTATCCTATTACAAGCTTAGGGGCCTGGTAGCCTGGTGGATAGCGCGCAGGGCTCGTAATTCTGTGGCGCGGGTTCGATTCCCGCACGAGGACAGAAACAAATAGGGCAAAGTTTCTTTCACCCTGAATGCCCCTGTTACCTAGCAGTAAAATAGGTACCTGGGTGTTAGTCAGCTGTCACTGGCTGCTTCCTGGGGGTGGAGGCCTGGTCGAGGACCAGGCCGCGGGGACACTAAAACCCCGAAATCATCTCAAGATAAGCTTCCATTAATTTGATTAGTACTGCCAAGTCATTGATTCTTTACGTATCTTCTAATGGGAAACAAGAGGCTGATTTGTAACCAAGCCCTGTGTGGTTTGCTCGCATAGTTATTATACCAAATAAAGTGTTAGCACTCGAAGCGACGCTACGAGGTCATCCGAAGTAATGGTAGTTATTGTGGTAGTTTTAGGAGTGGTAGCGGTAGAAATTATAGTACACAAACGTTGTAAAAACATTCACATGATCGTAGCAGTAATTGGGGTAGTGGTGATGGGTGAGATGTAATGGTTTTTGTCCCTGGTGGGTACGGACTAAGACTCATCCGGATAATTCACCACATGTATGTGAGGACTCCTCACTTGACTAATTACAGAAATGCTGTAATATGAGCAGGCGATGAGTCACAATAACGTGGCTAAAGTATGTTGACCAGACCACACACTAGAAGGTGAAGGGACGACGACGTTTTAGTCCGTCCTGGAACCAATCGACTTGAGAATGGTCCAGGACGGACCGAAACGTCGTCGTCCCTTCACCTTCTAGTGTGTGGTCTGGTCAGCTGTAATATGAATCTAATTCTGGCCCTGATTACTCTATTTTTTATCATATTCTTTATAAATGTTCTTGTGCTCAGCAGTTTGCTTCCTGAACTTTGCCTTCTTTTTTCTAATGTTTCTCTTCTTCATAAGAACATTTGTCTCTTCTTAATCTCTCTCTCCCGTACTACTTCAGCCATTTGCTGGGTATATATTATACCAGTTTAATAAAATGGCTCTTTTTTAAGGACTCTGTTCTCTCATATTGTTGAAACTTCGGTTATGGAAGGGCAATTCACAGTGGGATTCTTTCTCAGCTTTTTACCAAGGGACACAGGGCACGACAGAAACAGAAACAGAATGTCTGTCTGTCGAAAATCAGAGGCGAGATGCTTATGGCTAGCCTCACCCAAATTTGTAGGGAGACTCGTCTGGTGTGCGGTACTGACATAGGTTGCTTTGGTTAGACCTACGGTAAATACTTTAAAAGATAAAGTATTGCCATTGCCCCATGCCATTTTCATGAAGAAAAGTGTGAAATTTGGCGTGTGATTTACGTGGAGTTGTTAATAACATCATAATAAAATTTCTTAGACTCATGCACTTATTTCAGTGTTTCGTAATAATATTTTTTTTTTGAAAGAAGGGGGAGAATGATAAGGGAAGGCAAAGGGGGTGGGGGACTAGGGTAGTAAAAGGGTAAATTAGGGGATAAGAGAACAAGGTCCAGCTGGCTTCCACTTCTATATAAATAAATGAAAATGTCTGTCTGTTCGAGGTTGGAGGGGAGGGTAGGAAGATGGAGGAGGGAAGGAGTGGGAGGAACATGGAAAGAGGGGGATAGAAGAGGGGGAGAATAATTAGTGGAGAAAGACACACTGGTACCTCCTAGTTAACCCCTAGTATTAAATATAAGTCACATTATAATACGACCAGATATTAATACAATGAATGAAATTATGTGAAATATTTGTTTGAAAATCATTGTATGATATGTGTGATCTGGCTTCATTACCTCTACTAGTAATATGAATACATATATCACATTGGGCAAAAATATCCATATTAACAAATATCTATGGCTATGGCTATGGCTATGGATCGGAATAGGTACGAACCCGTGCCATTAGACTCCCCAGAGATGCCTGAATATGTTCTTCTACATTTATCATGTTACTGTAGTTCCCTTACGCATCTAGATGATATATTCCAAGGCAGTATATATAGTCACATCATGCTCCCGATTGATCCACTTATAACCTGTTTCTTCTCGCTGGGAACTTGAAGGGTAGAAATAATGCGATATTAAGTGAATTCAATTATCTTGACACTTGGTCAGCCGTTTAATTATTTAATAGTGAGTGGGTTTGGATTCCACTGCTGTGTTTTGTGCTGAGTGGATACTCACTCAAGACGCTGAGTGAATGCTTTCAAGAATACTCACTCAAGACGCTGGATATTCTCAAGTTGTAAGTACAGGAATGGCTCCTAACGTTAATCTTAAAGTGGTTTTGTCTAACTAGGATAGTTTGAACAGAGGCAACCCACCATATTTAATGAAGTCAATGTTCATTGGTCCCCTAAAACCCTCAATATTTCGGCCTTTTAATGGTTACTAGAAGTTAGCTGAATTAGATGAGTTTTAACTGAGGGCCATTTCCTCTATAGTGGCCTTGACAAGAACAGTAAGCCGGCTGCTTGTCAAAGCTCCCCCATCCCCTATTTGTCCTGGTTGACGCTAAAATTGCGTATTATTTGAGTGAAAAAAAACAGGTTTCACTCACTTTAAGATCAGGTGTTCAGTTAAAGGTTCAGAACAGCTGCAGATGGTAACTGGTCCCCTCAATTAATAGGTCGCGTTTTTTCACGTTATGGAAACAAAACGTTACAAATGCAACCTTCTATGAAGTTAGAAGGTTGGATTTTATACGGAGTGTCAAATTAAGAGAACGAACTGTATGGTGAACAGTAGAGAAAGTTCAGTTTATCAGAAATAACGTCTAGCGAACCCCATAGGAGAAACGCCAAAAAAAACAGGGGTATTTGAAAATTACGAAGTGCATCATCCACTCCACAACAGCCTGGCATATCTATGATCAAATCCCGTTACTGTACCCACCTGTGTGAAAAAAAATACAAATTTCACAGACGAATGGTTGACTGGACTCGCAAATAAACTTTCAATACTTTGTTGTGTTTTGTGTTGACAGATGATGCAAAGTTGCACACTACAGAGTCAATATTTTAATGTAGAGTTTAGTATTGCTTAACAGGAGTTTTGGGGAGACAATTCAAGTCAGTAACTAGGTTTATAGAACAAAAACGGTATCTGGTGTTAGGGTTTTATGAACTCTTGTTGGTACTTGTTGGTACTTGTTTTATGAACTCTTGTTGGCACCTGTTGGTACCTGTTGATTATTCGTACTGTTTGCATCTGTTGTTTAGGAGTCCCGTCTGTGCCTCCTGCTTAGTTGTGCCTGTTGTTTAAATATGTAATTTTGTTCCTGTTGTTTGGAAGTGTTCCTTGTACCCGTTTTCTGTACCTGTTGATTGTATATTTTTTGTGCATTGGTCCATGCTACCTAAATTTGATACTTCTGTTGCCAGGGCCTGTTGCATGTACTGTGTTCTGTTGTATGTTTCGTTGCACCTGTTGGCTGTACCTGTTGTTTGTACCTGTGTCCTGTTGTACTGATGTTCTGTTGCATCTGTTAGCTGTACCTGTTGCTTGTACCTGTTGCTTGTACCTGTGTCCTGTTGTACTAATATTCTGTTGCACCTGTTGGCTGTATCTGTTGTTTGTACCTGTGTCCTGTTGTACTGATGTTCTGTTGCACCTGTTGGCTGTACCTGTTGTTTGTATCTGTGTCCTGTTGTACTGATGTTCTGTTGCACCTGTTGGCTGTACCTGTTGTTTGTATCTGTGTCCTGTTGTACTGATGTTCTGTTGCACCTGTTGGCTGTACCTGTTGTTTGTATCTGTGTCCTGTTGTACTGATGTTCTGTGGCACCTGTTGGCTGTACCTGTTGTTTGTATCTGTGTCCTGTTGTACTAAAGTTCTGTTGCACCTGCTGGCTGTACCTGTTGCTTGTACCTGTTGCTTGTACCTGTTGCTTGTACCTGTTGCTTGTATCTGTTGCTTGTACTTGTGTCCTATTGTACTGATGTTCTATTGCACCTGTTGGCTGTACCTGTTGTTTGTCCCTGTGTCCTGTTGTAGTGAAGTTCTGTTGCACCTGTTGGCTATACCTGTTATTTGTACCTGTGTCCTGTTGTACTGATGTTCTGTTGCACCTGTTGACTGTACCTGTAGGTTGTACCTGTGTCCTGTTGTACTTACTAGCTGTACCCTTTCCTTGTATCTATCTAACTGTTGTCGTCTTGCCGTTGCTTGCGTGAGGTGTGGGAGGCTGTGCTAGGAGGTAGACCTGCTTGACAAGGGGCCGAGGTTTGCAACTTTCAGATGACCAGATCTTGTGTTCAGGGTACCGTGTTCTTTGAGGTATTCCGGTGATACACTGCTCTCGCTGACATATGTGTGTGTGTGGATGTGTGTGGGTGTTTGTGGGTGTGTGTGTGTGTGTGTGTGTGTGTGTGTGTGTGTGTGTGTGTGTGTGTGTGTGTGTGTGTGTTTTTGTGGGTGTGTGTGTGGGTTTGTGTGTAATTACCTAAGTGTAATTACCTAAGTGTAGTTACAGGATGAGAGCTACGCTCGTGGTGTCCCGTCTTCCCTACACTCTTTGTCATATAACGCTTTGAAACTGCTGACGGTCTTGGCCTCCACCACCTTCTCACCTAACTTGTTCCAACCGTCTACCACTCTGTAAGCTGTATAGGTGTGTGTGTGTGTGTGTGTGTGTGTGTGTGTGTGTGTGTGTGTGTGTGTGTGTATCTGTGTGTATCTGTATTGACCATTTCTCAAGTCGATTGGAGAATCGACTTGAGCACTGTATTATTGACTGCATCGACTTGAGAATGGTCCAGGACGGACCGAAACGTCGTCGTCCCTTCACTTTCTAGTGTGTGGTCTGGTCAACATACTTCAGCCACGTTATTGTGACTCATCGCCTGCGTGCATGTATAAGTTATTTCTTTAACTTTTTAGAACACAACTAAGCTAAAGATATCAGCATCTATCCAGTGTTTAACAATCTAAAATAACCCATCAATAATAGATATAACTTTTTCTTAACTGTATAGTCCTGTTATTACCTAAAAACATATTTTCATCATTTTAACCCCAAAAACAGTGACAAAATGCCATACGAAAAAGTCCCCGTTAAACAATATTTATTTTTAAAATTAAACATTTTAAACGAAACAACGAATATTTTTAAAATGAAACATTTTAAATGAACCAATAAGTATTTTTAAAATTAAACATTTTAAATGAACCAATAAGTATTTTTAAAATTAAACATTTTAAATGAAACAATAAGTATTTTTAAAATTAAACATTTTAAATGAACCAATAAGTATTTTTAAAATTAAACATTTTAAATGAACCAATAAGTATTTTTAAAATTAAACATTTTAAACGAAACAATAAGTATTTTTAAAATGAAATTTCACTGGGAGTCCTGTTAAAAAACTAATGCTTGGGAACAAAGATTAAACAAAAGTGTCGGTTACTTGCAATGGCGTGGAGTTCCTTCTGCTGTCTCCTTGACCTAATAATGTTATCATCTCAGCTGACTGAATCCTTCATCATTCATCATATCTGACTGGTTGAGGCAGTCGTTGATAACCACATTGGGTAAGGGCAATATATATGTGAGCTCCACTACTCTACTTCTGCTGCTCGTCAATGAGAAAGGGTTCAAACAGCTGTCCGTATCCACTCCTGGTAACCTTATAGACCATTTCGCATATTTTGTTTACAAGTCTAATACTTTCCACACTAGAGTGATGCAAATTGACAGTTTCATTATTATTTTAGACTGGCTGCACTTATTCACTCGGGGAATTTTTGTTAGTAGGTGGGAAAAAAGTTAAATATACTGTATGGATCCTAACTTGTTACTCCAACTTTGCTTTTGAGTGAAAGTCTTTGATAATCACTCTGTGTGTGTGAGACAAACAGTCTGCTTTGTGTGTAAGACTGAAACTGTCTGCTTTAAACCTGCGTGCCTCTGGTTGGCTGCAATGTAGTCATCGATAATCACCTTGGATAGGTGCAAACTTACTTCTTCAGAATTGTTAACATGTGATTCTTTCAAGCAATCATGGGTTACTCTCACTAGGAGGGTCCAAACTGTTTTCGTCACCAGGGATTATACGTGAACTATTACAAAGGTACATAGATTATACGTGACTTATTACAACATTGTATAATTAACACCTTCGATATTGACATTTGGTCGTCTCAAACCAGTTCCACCACAATCACATATTACCATTACCTATTTTATCCATTTAATGCAATGGAAAATCCCCAACCTAGAAACACCATATATGAATTAGATTATATAAAAAATCAATTGATATTAAATATCAAAACAAAAAAATATCACCTAAATTCTTGTTCGAATAACTACCGAACTCTTAGTTATATAGTTAAGTTATATAGTTCCCTATTTCCTCAAAATCTATTGAAACTTTACAATGAACTAAAGAGACCTGAGAGACGGTGCACATTGCTCCCTACTTAATGATTTCCTACTCACTTACACTACCCTATATAGTGTTAAATCCTTTGTTAAGTAAGCTATTATGGTGGTCTTAATAATCCTCCAGACGTTCCTAGGTCTTAAAACTGTCGTACACCACTAAAAAAGTTACAACACAATGTAATATTTTATCAGTGGAGAAATACAGTGTTACAGTGGCACACTTAGCCACTGTACTCTCCTTCCACAACAATTCACAAGCAAAGGTTTATCTTGAAAGTATTTGCATATGATGAAGAATTGCAGTGTCGTCAATCAAGCTTGATCAATATCTACGAGACAGACTAACTTATATCAAGCTATCACTCTTGTGGTTTGAGAGTCCTTGTGTTACTCTGTTATCTCTGTGCCACCTGTTATCTCTGTGTCACCTGTTATCTCTATTTCACCTGTTATCCCTATACTGTGATTCTGCTACAGAATTTACTTTTTCAAATTGAGAAATCTTATAACGGGAAAAGAAAGAGGAAATTGCTGATAAAGATGAAAAAAATAGATATCAAAAAACGAAAGACGAAAACTACTGGAAGTAGAAAAAGATAACAATATAAAAACAGATCATTAGAAAAGATAAAAAAATGTGATAACGAGAAATGTATAATGATTGAGATCAGGCAAACGAGCTATGAAACAATGTATCACATTGTAATTAAAGCTTATATTCCACACATATATAATGTTAATTACAATGTAACCTATATCACCTCAGTCATTATACCCACTCTCAGGCGTTTATTACTGATAACGACTAACATTATGTAGTATTTCTAACATAATTGTGGCTTAAAATATCGATAACTGGCCAATCAGGATTGAGGATTATTTATGCATTCGATGCCAGCCAATCACGAGGCTTCTTCCATGCCGTTGTTTGGTAACGTATTGGGTGATTCTTCACTGAGATAACCTATCATTAGCTCAGTGCACAGTATCTCGCACGGTAGCTACATGGTGAGTGCTCAGTACTGGTACCTTACACTCAAGGGAGGTCTGTGATGCGTGCACAGTACTCCTACTTTGCATGGTAGTGTGATGGTGATGGATTACACAGTCCTGTTGCACAGTAGCGAGGTAGTGCACAGCATTGGTAGCATGCACGGTTGCGTATTGGTTAGAAAGTGCACAATACATTTACCATGCACTGTAGTTCAGCGATGATGGGGTGCACAGTAGATTTTCACACTAGCTCAGTGATGAGAGAGTGCACAGTAGATGTGCACAGTATTTGTGCCTTACACGGCAGGAAATATGATGGAAAGCGCAGTACAGTGAACTATAATTGGTATTTTAAGGTCGTGAGGAAAATGCGCAGTATAGATACTTCTCCAATGCGCAGTTTAGATACTTCTCCAAAGCGCAGTTTAGATACTTCTCCAAAGCGCAGTATAGATACTTCTGCAAAGCGCAGTTTAGATACTTCTCCAAAGCGCAGTATAGATACTTCTCCAATGCGCAGTTTAGATACTTCTCCAAAGCGCAGTATAGATACTTCTCCAAAGCGCAGTTTAGATACTTCCCCCCTCCCCTCATCTCTGTCACGGAAGCGCAGTACGGACACTATTCCTCCCAAAAGGCGCAGTTCTGATATCCTGTAACGGTATAATAGGGACACACGTACTAGGATATGGTTATCTTGAGGTTATCTTGAGGTTATCTTGAGGTTATCTTGAGGTTATCTTGAGGAATTTCGGGGCTTAGCGTCCCCGCGGCCCGGTCCTCGACCAGGCCTCCTTTTTGTTACACACCCCCAGGAAGCAGCCCGTAGCAGCTGTCTAACTCCCAGGTACCTATTAACTGCTAGGTGAACAGGGATATTAGGGTGAATGAAGCTCTGCCCTTTTGTTTCCGCCTTCACCGGGGATCGAACCCGGAACCTCAGGACTACGAATACTGAACGCTGTCCACTCAGCTGTCAGGCCTCTAACCTGGCATCTAACCAGGCCACAGGTTAGGTGAGCCAGTGAGCGCACTGGTACTATATACAAAAGAGGAAAAATACGTTAAGAAATTACGGGATCTCCATAGCCCGTGCTACATGGACTTTTCGTTCTGAGTAGCTAAATCTGAAACAACACGTTAGGAAAAGTGGGAACAGAGAGAAAATCAGAGAAAGAGAATGGAAAGAATAGGGAAAAAGGAAAAAAATAGAAAAATTTCTAAATGGGGAAAAAATTAGAAAAATTTCTAAATGGGGAAAAAAAAATTCCCATTTAGAAATTTAGGAAAATTAGTGAGGACTGGAATGTTAATTTAACTAAAGATAGAAAGCGTTAACCCAATTTGACTATTTAACGTTTGAAATTGGTATGAGGACAGAATTAAGGAACGGTGCCCAAACGCTTCGACCGTCGGGATAGGGGGGGGGAGGGGGAATCGAACGACGACCCGGCCACATGCGAGGTCCGACAGCTCTTCCTGCCAGCTCCCTGACCTATCACAATGCTGTTAATGTTCACCCTGTTGATTCGTTGTCACTTCCGTAAAAAATTCAACCTTTTAGCCTAACCTGATCCCGTACGAACCCGACCAACCCACTTATCGAGTCCGATGCATAGAAAACGTCATAATTATAGTGTTTTAAATTGTACTAATAGGTCACATTTTTAACGTATCTGTCGATTCTTTCTTTGGACCAAATATGTGGCATTTTTTAAGGTTATCTTGGGGGTTATCTTGAGATGATTTCGGGGCTTTAGTGTCCCCGCGGCCCGGTCCTCGACCAGGCCTCCACCCCCAGGAAGCAGCCCGTGACAGCTGACTAACTCCCAGGTACCTATTTTACTGCTAGGTAACAAGGGCATAGGGTGAAAGAAACTCTGCCCATTGTTTCTTGCCGACGCCCGGGATCGAACCCGGGACCACAGGATCACAAGTCCAGCGTGCTTTCCGCTCGGCCGACCGGCTCCCTGGGGTATCAAGGTATCAACTAATTCAATACCAAATATACGTTTTGGTAAATATCAAAATACCGTAATATTAACCTTTGTAAGGCTTCAGCCTCATCGGGTTAGGTGGGTTGATTGGGTTTGTCCGTTTTTGGGTTAGACAAAATAATGGGATTTTTTTTACCATTAGGGCGCCTGAGAGCTGGGTGGACAGCGCTTCGGATTCGTAGTCCTGAGGTTCCGGGTTCGATCCCCGATGGAGGCAGAGGCAAATTGGTAAAAAAAGTTTCTTTAACCCTGATGTCCCTGTTACCTAGCAATAAATAGGTACCTGGGAGTTAGACAGCTGCTACGGGCTGCTTCCTGGGAGGTGTGTAACAAAAAGGAGGCCTGGTCGAGGACCGGGCCGCGGGGAAGCTAAGCCCCGAAAGTATCTCAAGATAACCTCAAGAAGATGATGGTTTAGCAAAATAGTTCAATTTTTGTACGGAGAATAGCGAGAAACGGGCTGCTAGCTTAACAACTCAATTAAACTTAACAACTTCGCTAATTAAGAGCTGCATAACCATGGTTTAAAAATTGTCAGGAACTTAAAGTCTAATCAGTGAAGCATATAACTTTTTATATAACTTTTTATATAACTTTTTTATTTTTATATAACTTTTTTTATTTTTATATAACTTTTTTTGGTTATAATATAAGAAACGATTTAAGGTTATCTTGAGGTTATCTTGAGATGATTTCGGGGCTTTAGTGTCCCCGCGGCCCGGTCCTGGACCAGGCCTCCACCCCCAAGAAGCAGCCCGTGACAGCTGACTAACACCCAGGTACCTCTTTACTGCTAGGTAACAGGGGCATAGGGTGAAAGAAACTCTGTCCATTGTTTCTCGCCGGCGCCTGGGATCGAACCCAGGACCACAGGATCACAAGTCCAGTGTGCTGTCCGCACGGCCGACCGGCTCCCAGGTGATAGAAATTTTGAAATATTTTAATTAATGGCAGATCTATTGACATTACCATTCGTGCTTGTGCCTCTGATGGGTCCTGTGGCATAGTGGGCTACGTCCTTGACTCATATCAGAGAAACCCGGGTTCAGTCCTCGGCTATGACAGAAACGGTTGGGCACGTTTCCTTTTACCTAATGCCTCCGTTCACCTAGCACCCGGGAAATAAAGAATGATTGAGGGATGTATCTTGGAAAGGTCTGTAGGTGGCCTTGAGACACCTTACACCTGATATATCTGTTCACCTATCAGTAAAATGGATACCTAGGATTTAGGCAATTGGTGTGGCTTGCATCCTTAAGGGAGGTCAAATGGTACCTTACACCTGATGCCTCTATTCACCAATGTCAGTAATTGCTCTAGGCCAACTATTGACCTTCCCAAGGAAGTAACCATCAAGTGAAGGCTTCCTGTCCCCAACTATGGGAATTCAAAAGCCAAAAAAGCTACAAAGTCTGAAGATGTGATGACCCTTCCTGCAAGAGGAATGCTTGTTGACCCCCCGATCAGTACTTCCGCAGGGTCATTCAACCCACCACCTCTGTTCTTGACCCACAGCTTAGGCGCACATTCTTGACCTCATCATCTTCAAATTACACCCAAAACCAAGTGATTGGTGACCTTTTGTCTGTATTTTAAACTTATAACTGACAACCATTCATCAAACTACCCGAATCGCTAAATTGTTCCGAATTTTTTTTCAAAAGTTGGCAAATTCAGGAAAACTATTTGACCGCATATCGAAATTGGAAATAAACTTGGAAAGTCTGACAACAGAGGAACAGTAAAGCAAGCGAGTGTGACAACAGAGGAACAGTAAAGGTAGGCAGTATGACTTAACCCATTTATCACGCTCAAGCTCAGTATATGTATATGTATATGTATATGTATATGCCACGTCACGCGACATCTATTAGCTTCCAGCTTAAAGAACAAAGCTTTTATGAAGCTCTACGAAGTTCCATCTCAGCTAATCTGAATATAATGATTCAAAAAACCAGATCATATATCATTACACACAGAGATCACACTAACGTGATGCATCAAATGAACAAATCCACAAGGGCCGTGACGAGGATTCGAACCTGCGTCCGGGAGTGTCTGGGATGCTCCCGGACGCAGGTTCGAATCCTCTTCACGGCCCTTGTGGATTTGATCATATATCAATTCCCAGGAAAACAATCGTTTTGGATCATCGTTTGAGGCTTCTTGAAGAGTTGCCGCTCAATCTTAGCGTCTGTCGATCTGTCTTAATGTATTCCAGTTTTTTTCTCTGTGTGTTTGGAAATCAGGCTTAAATTCGATCCGTTTTTCGATCATATTTGGAGGATTAAAGCGTTTACAGACTTATGAATCGATGCTTCGCTGATCGGCTCTCGTTCTCTCAGCTGTTATTGACATCAATTTCAAAGGTCAAAGGTGAAGAATGGAGCATAATTGTATCTCACTCTTACCTTCAGATATCAACAGAACATTAAGATAACTACAAATGTACATTTTATATCCGGTGTTGCCATGTTGATATTTACTTGCTCGTATTTCTATATTGATATCTATTGGCTATGTTGATATCTGTTGCGTGGTATTGATATGTTTATATCCGTTGTCTAGCATTGATATGTTGATATCTGCTGCCTAGTACTGAAATGTTGCTATGTGATGTCTGGCATTTTCAAGTGTCACATGATGTTATCAAGTGTTATCAAGTGTTATCTGGGGTTGTTAAATCTGGCCTTAAAGTTGAGTGTGGATGTAGGTGGCTTCGAACCCTTCTTCTTTCAGTGCATTCTACTGAATGCAGTAGATTGACCAAATCTACCAAATTGGTAGATTTGACCAAATTATTGACCAAATTTCAAATATCCAAATTTGGATATTCTCCAAAAGAAGAATATCCTTAAATTTCTTTGACTCATTTGCATTTCCAGCTTCCACAAGCGTCCTCTTGTCCTACTTTTTCTTAATTCGAAATACATGTCCTTGTCCACCTTGTCTCTCCCCCTTCAAGAGCTTGTATATTGTAATCATATCCCATCTCTTCTTTCTACCCTCTTGGGTTATGAGATTAAGTTCCATTAACCTCTCCTCATAGCTTAACCCTGTTAGCTCTGGCACCAGTCGTGTGGCACATCTTGAGATTGATATCATTCCCATCATCTCACTGTATCGACACGCAGAGTAGAAAGTATCGCTGGAGAATGGACGTCGGAGAGCCATCACTACACCACAGGAGATGGTGGTGAACCTGACGCTCGTCGTGCCTGGATAAGCACAGGCAGTGAGAGTAGAGCAAGGTGACGGCTGAGCCAACATGGGTAAAAAGTTAGATGAAGAGGGAAAGAGAGAGAGCCAGGCAGGCAGGCAGGCTGGTAGACAGGCAGGCTGGTAGACAGGCAGGCTGGTAGACAGGCAGGCAGGCAGGCAGGCAGACAGGCAGGCAGGCAGGCAGACAGGCAGGTTGGCAAGCAGGCAGGCAGGCAGACAGGCAGGTTGGCAAGCAGGCAGGCAGGCAGGCAGGCAGGTAGACAGGCAGGCAGGCAGGCAGGCAGGCAGGCAGGCTGGCAGGCAGGCAGGCAGGCAGGCAGGCAGGCAGGCAGGCAGGCAGGCAGGCAGGCAGGCTGGTAGACAGGCAGGCTGGCAGGCAGGCAAGTAGGCAGGCAAGCAGGCAGGCAGGCAGGTAGGCAAGTAGGCAGGCAAGCAGGCAGGCAGGCAAGTAGGCAAGTAGGCAGGTAAGCAGGCTGGCAGGCAGGTAGGCAAGTAGGCAGGCAAGCAGGCTGGCAGGCTGGCAGACAGGTAGGCAGGCAGGTAGGCAGGCAGGCAGGCAGGCTGGCAGGCAGGTAGACAGGCAGGTAGGCAGGTAGACAGACAAGCAGGCAGGTAGGCAGAGAAGCAGGCAGGCAGACAGACAGGGGGGGGAGACAGACAGGCAGGCAGGTAGACAAACAAGCAGGCAGATAGACAGACAAGCAGGCAGGCAGGTAGATAGACAGGCAGGCAGGCAGGCAGGCAGGCAGGCAGGCAGACAGGCAAACACATCGAAGTGATGGGAGTATTGCAACAGTTGACCAGTTAGGTGATGGGAATATGGCAACAGTTAAACAGAAAAGTGATGGGAGTATGGCAACAGTTGAACAGTGAGATGATGGGAATATGGCAACAGTTGAACAGTGAGATGATGGGAATATGGCAACAGTTGAACAGTGAGATGATGGGAATATGGCAACAGTTAAACAACAAAGCACAATGTTCACTACAGGTAAACACCCCAGAGAGGAAAGAATGAGGTAGATGCCCACAGCAAACACACAACGTAACTGTCCCTATGATTCCCCTGTCACAACTTATAATAAAAATGTAATACATCTTGTTATAACATTTCTATGACGTATTAAAAGTTGTTACAACTTGTTACATTGGTTGTGTCGTCCTATGTACCTCCCGAGATAACGAAAATTGGAGTTGCTTAAGATAGCATAAAAGAGTTACAACCTTTCCTTTTTTCCTCTTGAATAGATCTTACGATTAACCTACTTGTAGAGTAGAATTATTTGCAATGCAATTTCACATTCTCAGTATTTTGAGGTCATTGTTTTCCTTGCATAGTAGAATCATTATAACCTCATCATTTTATCGACAAACCTTGCGTATTCATTTCATAACTACATCGTTTAATTATCCCTAATTATATGTGATACGTCTCATCACTGAATTATAAATTATGCTAATACACAGTAATTACAGTATTTATCATGTTAATTAACTCCTTCAAAACTGCCCTAAATATCACCCATTAAGAATTTAATTTCTTTTTTTATTATGCACTCCATACTCATCCCGTGGGCCGTGGAAGAGAAGGGTAACAGAGGCATTAAAAATGAAGGAATTCACTACTAATTTGAAGAAAAACTTCTGCCTCAAATGGCGAGATGGCCCAACCGTTTGTTAGGGAAAGTGTTGTATTGGTATAGGTTAGGTTAGGTTAGGATGGTTAGGTTAGGTCAGGTTAGGTTAGGTTAGGTTAGGTTAGGACCGGTTAGGTTTGGTTAGGTCAGGTTAGGTCAGGTTAGGTTAGGTTAGGTCAGGTTAGGTTAGGACCGGTTAGGTTAGGTCTTGGTAAAGGAACTCAACCTAGCCTCAATAGGTAGTATCCAACTCTCCATAATTCACCTTAAATGTCCAACGTTTATTTGCGCATTTCAGCACTCTAAGGGTTAAGGAATCAATAACGTTGATAGAGATGTCTTTTAAGTTAGATATAAGTGCTTTAATGTTCGTGGGGTATCGAGGATGGGTTCCACTTATCGCAGTCACTCTACCATCTTCACTGAGGCACTGTCAGTGCCAGCAGGCACGACTTAAATAATTACTATGTGCTGTTTACGAAATGGACAAAAGATGAAACAGCCTGAAGGAACACAGAAATCGTGTCCAAGAAAAATGCTAATACAAAATTCGACGTTTATATAGAGAGTGTTAAATAGTTATATAATTACCTCAAGCTGTATACGAATCAACAGTCAAGTAATTGATTGACAATGCAATAAATTTATTAAAATAATTATTTTTAAGGCGCAAAAAGCTGTCACCAGAATTTTTATGAGAAACGTAAATGATATTGGAATTACTTTGAATTTTATTATACACATCATTATTGATGTTAATATGAAATCTAGATGTAATATGCTAGGTGAACAGAGGCATAAGGTGAAAGAAACTCACCTTATGCCGCGAGGACCTGTGTGCGTGTCTCGTCTGGAGACTAAGCAGTGGGGTGAGATTTGATTGCCATGTATCTCATGTGTCATGTATTCCAATTTCGTGTGGCGTGTGTATATGTTTATACACACATGCGCACGCGTGGAGCCTGCGTGCGTGTGTTTCGTTGTATGTCGTGACGTTTAGAGCATGTGTGCATGCGTTCTGTTGCATGAAGTGAGAAGGAATGCAATTCAAAATATCCACAGAGCGAAAAGGTAAAATCATTGTCATTTTACGAAAATCAATGTACGTGATACAGGTGATTTCGTACACAAGACGGCTGGTCAACTGCCCTGGAAACACAAACCGAAACTGTCTCTATTTTCCGCTTGTTACAACTTGAAATAAAGTTGTTACATCTTGGCTTAACGTGTTTATGACGTATTAGAACGTTGTTACAACTTGCTATATTGGTTGTTATAACTGGTTAGGAGGTGTTAAAACTTGCTCGAACGTTGTACCAACGTCGTAGTTTCGGTGTGTGTTTGGTGGGTGATTATTAACACATACCAACTCTATCCTAACCTATCCTTACTTAACCTAAGCTAACCTAACTTAACCTAACCCAAACTAATCTATTTCAACCGAGCCTAACTTCAAGTGATACGTCCTAACTTAATTAACGTTAGATTGGGCTTTTGACCGGCAACTGGCTATGTTGACCTATCATGGGCATTATTTGACCATTACCCCTATTCTGTGTTATCATTGTTATCATAGTGTGTTATCAGTGCCTCATTGTGTGTTATCAGAGTCCCATTGTGTTACCAGTGCCTCTGTTTTGTTATCAGTTCCTACTTTACATGTTATCAGCGTCCCATTATGAGTTATCGATACCCCATTACATGTTATCAATGCCTCATTATGCGTTATCAGTACCCTATTATGAGTTATCGATATTCCATGACGTGTTATCAATGCCTCACTATACGTTATCAGTACCCCTATTATGAGTTATCGATATCCCATTACGTGTTATTAATGCCTCATTATGCGTTATCAGTACCCCATTGTGAGTTATCGATATCCCATGACGTGTTATCAATGCCTCATTATGCGTTATCAGGACTCCATTGTGAGTTATCGATATCTCATTACGTGTTATCAATGCCTCATTATGCGTTACCAGTACCCCCATTATGAGTTATCGATATCCCATGACGTGTTATCAATGCCTCCTTATACGTTACCAGTACCCCCTTATGAGTTATCGATATTCCATTACGTGTTATCAATGCCTCATTATGCGTTACTAGTACCCCTATTATGAGTTATCGATATCCCATTACGTGTTATCTATACCTCCTTATACGTTACCAGTACCCCCTTATGAGTTATCGATATCCCATTACGTGTTATCTATACCTCATTATGCGTTATCAGTACCCAATTATGAGTTATCGTACCCCCCCCCCCCCATTTTTGGTGATTACTGCCAGTGTTGCACAGTATACACGTACGTTCATGGGTCTCCAAGTAGACCTATGACCCATGAATCCCTTGCAATAACTCACTGTGTCTGAAACTAGTCAACAACCCATCAGTGCTCAGTACTTTTAGTTCTGTGCCTGTTGCACTATATTTATTGTGCTAGTGATTGGAGTCATGATAAGCCTCGCTGAGCATGCGCTCGTGCGCATGGAGTTTGTCATGCGCAAATGTGTGTACACAGGGATGTCTGTACGCACGTGCGGGTGTGTGTGTGTGGGGAGCACATGGCTTGATGTTTGGTGAGGAAGCAAGGGAAGTCATGTGCCCCTGTGAGGTTGTTATGTTGGATGGAGGTCATGTTGTGTGTGTGTGTGTGTGTGTGTGTGTGTGTGTGTGTGTGTGTGTGTGTGTGTGTGTGTGTGTGTGTGTACTCACCTAATTGTGCTTGCGGGGGTTGAGCTTTGGCTCTTTGGTCCCGCCTCTCAACTGTCAATCAACTGGTGTACAGATTCCTGAGCCTACTGGGCTCTATCATATCTATATTTGAAACTGTGTATGGAGTCAGCCTCCACCACATCACTTCCTAGTGCATTCCATTTATTAACTACTCTGACACTGAAAAAATTCTTTCTAACGTCTCTGTGGCTCATCTGGGTACTAAGTTTCCACCTGTGTCCCCTTGTTCGTGTCCCA